>NC_090739.1:99449429-99489429 GCF_036898095.1 Palaemon carinicauda | reverse complement strand
CCTGGCCCTCCTTGTTCCTAACTTGGGTTGATAGGGGGCTTGGGTGCCGATCCTATGTATATATGCTCAGTCTCTAGGCCATTGTCCTGTTTGATAGGGCAATGCCACTGTCCCTTACCTCCGCCATTCATGAGGGGCCTTTAAACTTTAAAAAAGAGCGACAGGAACCAGATGGTTCTTTGGGGTTGATGCCCTCCTCCCCTCCATCACCTTTATTATGGACATAAAAAGAATATCTCAAAATCCGAAAAATCCTTAGAGCAGATTTCTCGTCTTCCTTCTCCGAGAGAAGCACCCTTCAGTTGTGATTATCAAAAAGCTACCTCTCTCGGCCTTGATCAGGGTCTTTCGATTGAAGGATATGACTCTTCCTCCTTCATGGAATTGTTTATGATCAGGAGGAGCCTCAAGCAGTCTTGACCACTCCAGAACCTCTCACCTCTACCATGCTTGAACCTTTGAGAAGGTCATTAGTTACGTTGAATTTTGAATTAGTTAAAGGAATTAACAATTGAAACAAAGGGATAAAATCAAGCGAACCAGTTTATGTAAGATTTCCACGTTTAATTTTATGGATTTAATTTAATTATATATCTTTGCTGCTCTTCTTAGCTGTCTCTTAACAAGCCGCACTTTCCTATCGGCAGATATGGAAAAGTAGCGCATAAGGTTCGATCCCTCCTAATTCATCAGTGTCTCTCAGATCAGCCTGCAGTTATTAGGCAAAAGAAATTCCAATTATCATCAATTTTAGAAATCTAAATAAGTGAAATATCATTCATGAAAAAAAAAAATTCTCTCATTGACCACAAAAAAAAAAACTCACTAATTTGACTGGGCAAAAATTAATGGAGGTAATTGAAATTCAAATATGCACAGAGCAAATTCGAAAAAAAAAAATTAAAATTGTCAAAAGATTCATTCTTCTACTTGGCACAATAGAGAAAAAATGGTTCCTTATTAAACAGTTCGACTTATACAAAAAAAAAAAAAAGTTCGAATATCCTATAGGAAAATTATAAATAGGAAGCCATAAAAAAGCCATGGAGGTCAAGTTTAAGATTTCAAATGCTAGGGTAAAATAGCTCAAAGAAAAGGAATGCAAGCATCCCGATATTCATTATCAGAAAAGAAAATAGGGAAAGGAACATTTAAGCGCCCTGCTTAAAAATTTATTATCACGTTAAAGTCTGTGCAATATTTAAAAGGGTTGACCTACCACCACGGACAATGGACCCTGTAGCTGTTCTTATTCCATAGCTATGGAATCCGGAGTCAACATGATAACAAAAATTCCCTTGATGTAGTGAGACACTTTCTTGAACCCCGGTAATGCTACTCCAATCTCTGAAGGACGAGGATGCTAGGAGGTGTTGCCTCTCAAGGTTACTCCATGGCACACTTTCTTGCCAAGTAAGAAAAAATTTGTTTGTTGCTGGTGAGCTCTTGACTTCCACTGTCTTAGAGTATCGAGACTGCCTTTCCTAGTACTTTTTTTTTTCCTTTATTTTTACAAGAAACTGGCCATGTTCGCTAAAAGAATGAGCAAACGGTCTGGTGAGTAGATAACTAGGTGGCAGATTATTGACCAAAACAAAACAAATTGGTGAGGTCCTTTAAGAGAGTCAACCCTTTTTATCCTTTTAAATTCAAAATATTAGGTTTTAACCTACCTAAATGAACCTCTCAAAGTTTTTAAATAATAGAAAATATGGAAAATTAAGTACGGTGGGAATTAGGAAGAGATGCTTTTGTGTCCCATGAGGGCTCTGCAGTGCTATCTGAGACTAACCGACTCCCAAGACCTAAGTTTCAGCAACTTTCCATAGCAGTGGCAGGATCATGAAAGATGTGTCAAGAAATAAAATCTCTCTATGACTTCTTGAGACGATTTGTAAAGAAAAACCTCTCGACCGCTGAGAGGGTCGTGGCACCAGCTACGACGGGAGCTCGCTAATTCAGGGATCTATCTCCCACCCTCTCATTCAGCTAGGCGTTGAAGGCTGAGATATGCAAGAACCCCACTGCCGAAACAGCCTTAAATCTGTAGAAGTATATCCACAAGTCCTTTGACACCTTTGTACTTGGTCCTGTGGTGAATGCTCAAGTAGTTGTGTAGCAAGCCCAGCTGCCATACGGGACAGTAAGCATCTTGTCTTTGGTGATATGTAGTTTTAAGTCTGGAATGAAGATAAAATGACTGGCTCTTATTTTATTTCTGCCTCTCCCTTGGGTACAAAGGTGTCAAATCATTACTCAATGGGTCTGACTTGATGCTGGTAAGCTACACATCTAAGCCCCAAATTATGTATTATAATTCTGAACTATTCTTAGCTGCCGTTCCCTTAAGGAGAAGGTATCTCCTCTTTGACCATATACCAGTCTGATTGAACAGGATAGGTCCTATCATCATTATTCATTCCTATGATAGACAGACAGCCGGTTACTTGAGTTATCTTCTTTGCACCCATACGGGACTAGGCATATTGACACATCCAAGGAAGAATAAAAACCATCCATTTTCGATTTCAGGAGGACTTCCAACCCACCAATCAGTGACTCTCCCTATAACAAATTTGAAAAATAGTTTGTATTTTTCCTAGCTATATAAACATAAGTCCTTGAAAGCTAAACTTCCCACCTCAACAAATCCTCTCATATATGAGGTGAAGGTTAAGAAGTGACGAGTTTCTGACAGGAGGGGGGAGCTAATAACCTGAGCTTACCACTTGTTGTTAACTACTTTTAAAACTTGTTATATATATGTATATTTATATATAATATATATATATATATATATATATATATATATATATATATATATAAATATATATATGTGTGTGTGTGTATATGTGTGTGTACATATATACAGATTTATATATATATATATATATATATATATATATATATATATATATATATATATATATATATATATATACTGTATATTCTTAAAAAGCTGGTCTAGTGTGAATACAGTAGTTGATTCATTATTTTATTTATATTTCATTTGTGCATCAAAGAGAGGTTAGCCAGCTCTTAAAATGAGATCTTCTCATATAGATTCAAGTTTATTGTGTAAATTACGTAAGACTTTCATCGTTAATTTCATTGTATTCTTTATTCCAGTCAGTATATGTAAATTTATCATTTTCAAGCATTAACTTTTTATTTCATGTGATTTTGTTACGAAGTCTTACGCAAACTGTTTGAGAGTGTTATGTGACCATACAATATAGGAGCAAGGGCTTATGTAATGTTCTTTTATATTCTTATGAGGTATTGCGTCATGTTTGTGAGAGAATACTCAATATGCCACGTGCTTTGGAAAATTCACAAATATCCTAGTGATAGGAGGTTATCTTTTTTTATTTCGGGGACAAAGGGTGGGCGGAGCTAGCTGACAGAGAGTTACCTCACTATGCGTGATAGTTGCCCAGGAAACTCAGGATTCGTCTCCCTGTTGCATGAGTAAGTGTTCAAGAGAGCAATACTTGGTAACTCTGATATCTTGCCCAGTCCCCACACTACCAGAACTCGCTCTCCTGGAACATTCTGAAAGTAGCTAAGTCTCTTATAAAGCCAACCCCAGGGTTACATAGATAGACAGATAGAGAATTCCAGCCTTAAGACCGTCATCTCACCCGCTCTCTCACTCTCGCACACATCTCAGTGTATTGTTTTAAAAGTGTTTTAATAGTGTACTTTAAAACTTAAACATATTGAAACATCTCTAGACCAGATTTCTCGTCTTCCTTCACCGAGAGAAGTACCCATCAGTTGGGAATATCCAAAAGCTACCATTCAGCCTTGAGCATGGTCTTCCGATTAAAGGGTACAACTCCTCTATATTAAAATTTAAACATATCAAAACATCTATAGACCAGATTTCTCGTCTTCCTCCACCGAGAGAAGCACCCATCAATTGTGATTACCAAAAAGCTACCACTCAGCCTTGAGCATGGTCTTTCGATTGAAGGGTATGACTCGTCAACTTTAAAATTTAAACATATTAAAACATCTCTAGACCAGATTTCTCGTCTTCCTTCACCGAGAGAAGCACCCATCAGTTGGGATTATCAAAATCTATCACTCAGCCTTGAGCAAGGTCTTTCGATTGAAGGGTATGACTCCACTACTTTAAAATTTAAACATATCAAAACACATCTAGACCAGATTTCTCGTCTTCCTTCACCGAGAGAAGCACCCTCCAGTTGTGATTATCAAAAAGCTACCACTCAGCCTTGATTATGGTCTTTCGATTGAAGGGTATGACTCCTACTCCTTGATAGAATTGCTTATGCCCACGAGGAGCCTTAAGCAGTCTTGACCACTTCAGACCCTCTCACTTCTACCATGCTCGAGCCTTTGAGAAGGTTATCAGTTACGTTGAATTTTGAATTGGTTAAGGCAATTGACAATTTAAACACTGTCCTAGAGTAGTATCGAGACTGCCTTCCCTCGCAATTTTTTTTTTCTTTTTTTTTTACGAGAACCTGGCCTTGTTCGCTAATTGAACAAGCAAATGGTCTGGTGAATGGATATCTAATTGGCAGATTATTGGATAACACAAAACAAATTGGTAAGGTCCTCTAAGCAAGTCAACCCTTTTATTTTTTATAAGGTTTAAACCTATCTAAATGAACCTCTCAAAGTTTTTGAATAATAAAAAATATAGAAAATTAAGTACCTAGAAAATGATGTGACAACATTTGATTTTTCTTATATTGTTATAAGTAAGTATTTAAAAAAGAATAAATTCAAATTTATGTGTTCAACATCAGTCAGTAATCTATCTAACAAGACAGCGTTTTGCTACCTTGGCCTAGGAGAAGAGAGTGGGCAAGTTGCACAGTTTCTCTACCTTTGTCTCCTATGCTGAGGAGTGGAAGGAGATCTTTAGTTTTATGCCAGGTTTCGTTGCCAACAACTCAGAACCCGTCATTATTTTCTCCATCACCTCTCTACATAAAGCATATGATGGCAATTAAGAAGAGATGCTTTTGCATCCCATGAGGGCTCTGCAATACCATCTGAGACTACCCGATACATCAGATCTAAGTTTCAGCAACTTTCCATAGCAGTGGTAGGACTATGAAAGATGTGTCAAGAAATAAAATCTCTTTATGACTTCTTCAGACGATTTGTAAAGAAAACGTCCCGACCGTTGAGAGGGCCGAGGTACCAGCTACGACAGGAGCTCGCTAATTCAGGAATCTATCTCCCACCCTCTCATTCAGCCAGGTGTTGAAGGCTGAGATATGCAAGAACCACTCTGTCGAAACAGCCGTAAATCTGTAGAAGTATATCCACAAGTCCCTTGATACCTTTGTGCTTGGTCCTATGGTGGCTGCTCAAGTAGTTGTGTAGCAAGCCCAGCCCCCAGACGGGACAGTATGCATCTTGTCTATGGCGATGTTTAGTTATAAGTCTAGAATGAAGATAAAATGACTTCCTCTTCTTATTTATTTCTGCCCCTCTCTTGGGCACAAAAGGGTTAAAGCATTAATCAATGAGTCTGCCTTGATGCTGGTGAGCTACACTTCTAAGTCCCATCATTTGCATTACTATTTCTGAACTGTTTCTAACTGCTGTCCCCTTCAAGAAAAGGGATCTCTTCTATGACTATATACCATTCTAATTGGACAGGACAGGCCCTATCATCTTGTTCAGGACTAGGCAGATTGACACATGCAAGGAAGAATAAGAACCATCCACTTTCGATTTCAGGAGGACTTCCAACCCACAAATCAGTGAGTCTCCCTATTCTAAAGGAGGAAAGGTTTGTATAATCATAGGAACCAATAATAAATTTGAAAAGTAATTTGTATTTTTCCTAGCTATACAAACATGAGTCCTTAAAAGTTAAACTTCCTTCCTCAACAAGCCCTCTCATGTATGAGGTGGAGGTTAAAAAGTGACGAGTTACCGTCTGCAGGACAAAAGACCCAAGACATATCCTTCTACTCCCGTCTGTTTATGGGATTTCTATGTCCGTCTGTATCAGCAAATTTCTTAGCTCATCATCCACCGTCTTCTCTTCCCTCCCTTGCTTCTTTTGCAAGCTCTAGGAACTCATTTGATTAGTATTAACTTCTTGTTCTTTTTCTGTCTCTTAGAGATATTCTTGTCATTATTCTTTAAATAGCACTTTGAGTTGTAACTTGCTTATGTTCTAAGGCTTTAGTAAGGCTCTAAGTTTCTGATGCATAAGTTAATACTGGTAGGACCAGTTTGATTAAATATTTTTAGAGAAAGTGGCATTTTCTGTTCATAATCTCATTATGTTAACCAGAAGGTCTCCACCCCATGCCTATCCTTCTTTTAATTTCGGTCTCATGTCTTGGGTAAGCACTTACTATCCAGCCTAAGTATGTATATTTATTAACCATCTCTAGAGGCTCATCCATAACCGTTATTTGTTGTCTCTATATTTTCATTGAACATTATCTTAGTTCTCCTCAATTTCATTTTTAGTCTTATATTTTTGTTTTTTCTCTTAAGATATTCTATCATATTTTGCAATTCCTCTTATGATTCACTAAACAGAACAATATAATCTGCAAATCTTAATTTGTTAAAGTATTCCTCATAGGAGTTAAATTTTACATTTTCCCCCTCTAAATTGTTTCAAACTCCCAGTCATACTGTGAATAATTCAATAGATATAGATATCTTCAAGCGTTCTAACATAAGATTCATCCATTCCTTGCCTTTGAAAAGCTTTCATTGCTAGTGAAATTTAGACAGAATCTAAAGCTTTCTCATAGTCAATAAATTGCATACATGTGGGTTTGTCATCTTTTATTGATATTCCCATTTGCGGGTTAATTACAGGGACATGGTCAGTTGTTGGATACTCACTTCTAATTCCTACCTGCTCTCTTGGTTGATTAAGTAGGGTTGTGTTTCCGTTCAGCCTAATATGAATTTTGTTATTTTCTCATATATTACTGAAAGTAAATTTATTGTGCAGTAATTTTCCAGTTATTTTGTGTCTCACTTTTTGTAAATTAGTATAATAATAAAAAATTTCCGATCTGTAGGTATAGAGTATTTTTTAAAACATTTTGTATACCGTTCAGCCAGGTTTACTACTATGATATATCCTCCATTTATTGTTAAATCAATTGTAAGGCTATCTTCTGCTGCTGTTTTGCTTTTTCTCATGCTTCCTAATGATTTCTTTACTCCTCCTACTGTTACTTTTGGTACCTGTTTAGGTGTTTCATTATTCTTATTGGCAAAGTTATTTCTTATAACACTTGTATAGCATTGGATAGAATGTCTGTGTATTTTTTACCACTCAATCTCTTTGGTTGATAATATTTCGATTTTCATCCTTTAAAGCAAATATATGTTGGCACCTTGTTCCAAGCCTTCTTTTCATTCACTTGATGCTTCTTCTTTTCTTTGGTGATTCCTCAATTTTGGGTTGATTGTGTTAACGAATATCTTGGGGTTTTAGTTTGTTTAGTGTTTGAATAGTTCTGTTAATTCTATTTCATCTCTAGGATTTTATCCTCAATTCTAATTTCCTCTTTATTAGGCTTTCGGTCTTTTCTGATAGTTTTCCTTGATATTGTTTCTGAACTTCTCCACCGATCTCTCGTGCTGATTACAATACTAATTTTGTTGAATTACTGTTCGTTTCTTCTTTATTTGCTTCGATTTCATCATGTAGCTGGGAGTACCTGTTTTGAATTGCTAAATTAAACTTATCAGATTTCTCTCTTATTACAGGAGTGTTTATTTTCTTTCTTAAAGCTGGATTTCTCTCTCTTTCCTTAGATATAAACACATTTTTCCTCTCACGATTCTATGGTCGCTTGACTAACTTACCTAACACGGTCACATCGTTAACTATATTAAATTTTTCCTTGAAAATAAAATCTATTTAATTTTTTGTTTCTCCATCTGGGCTTTTCCATTTCCATTTTTCTGTTCTCTTTTATAAAAAAAAAAAAAAATGTGTTTATGATTTTAAGATTGTTTTTATCAGCATTTTCTACAAGAATGACTCCTTGCCCCTATTCCAAATTTACACAGCATACACACACGCACACACACAGACACATAAACAGACACATACACATACACACACAACACACATATACATATATATAAACATATATATACACATATATATATGTGTGTGTATATATAAACATACATATTTTATATATATATATATATATATATATATATATATATATATATACATATATATGTATATACATATATATATATATATATATATATATATATATATATATATATAAATATATATATATATACATATGCATATATATATATATATATATATATGATATGGTTTTCTGGTCTGGGCACTTACAAAATATATTATGTGACTCGTGACTAGGAACTAAACGTATAATATTATATATACTACGACTGGCAAGTTAATCAACCTATAAAATTCCAGACTTCCTTGTTTGCTTTTGCATTAAAACTGTTACACTTTAAAACATTAATACCCGAATTCTGAGACCATTAAATAACTCCCAGGCGGCAATATATAAAACACTATCCAAAGGTCTCTTAAGCACACTCAAAACCAAACTGGGTAATTACTCATAAGTACTATCAAAACTTTTTTTACTCAGTGTGGTTCTTAACAGGGATCGAGCAGAATCTGGTTAAAATAATGATGATTGGAATAATATACTATTCACAAAAATAAATATATTCTATATAAATTACAATAGTCCGTGGGCTGAGGGGGCTCACCTTGCACCCCCCCTTAAAATTGACAAAAGTGCATTTAGGTTGTAGCTTTTGATCCATATTTTCATTTTTTTAATGTTCCCATTGAAAAAATAGGGACGCACTACCACTACTGGGCCACTTTCATCGATGACATCATCAAATTTTGCTGCTGCCAATTTTGGGGTAGGGGAAACCAAATTAGACATAACTCCGGACTGAATGGTCAGAGAAAGATAAATGACATATCAAAATGTTTGCTTTGGGCCTCTCTAACAGATAAAATCGACAATTTGCAATTATATCTAATAATTAGGTCACCAGAGGTCAAAAGGTCACCAAATTTGGGGTCAAGTGAAAATTTTAGGCACCTCCAGAAATGTAACCCCACGACAAGCCAGACCAATATCTGATGACTTTTTCTGCCTTATTTCATCTTTAGAGACCTCAAGAAATAGAATGATACCTATTAAGTGTACTTATTGGCCAAATCATGGAAATGATAAGTTATGTAAAAAGGTAAATTTTCACATTTGTCGTTTTTTAGCCTCAAAATCGTAAAAACTGATAAAGCTCATAACTCTTCTTACAGAGGGGCTACGGAAATCATTTTGGTGTGTTTTCCCAGGTTTTGGGGTCAGAGAATCCAAAAAAAGCATTCTCTACAATGTCAACTAATTACATCATGCTGAAATTCAAGATGGCCGCCACTCTGGACGCCGTAATTTTGACTTGGTTATAACTCCTCCATGAATGCAGCAAGAGAGATAATATTCGTGTCCTCACCCAGGTTCTTGAGATCACAGCATCCAATAAAGGCAGTCTCAACAAGTCTGTCAGTAAATTTGGAGAAAGTCACATAAATCAACAACAGAAATGCTTTATTTGAAGGTTACGAAAATCATGAATGAAATAAATGAAACTGTACATGAATGTACAATATACTCATATGATGCAAGACCTCATTGGGAAAATTCACACTGTGTTGCTTTGGACTACAGGAAAAAGTCAACCTATGCAAGGTATAAAGTTTTATAGTCTAATTGGGTACCTTTGGGTCCACTTTTGATTGATGGAAAGGCAAATATTGGAAATATCTTGTGATACAAGGGAGGTCCTTGGTCCTTCGACCCTGAAATCTACCATCTTGTTACTTGAAACTATCTTAGTCCAAGTCAGACCCACTATCATCACTTTCATAGTCATCATCAAAATTTCCATCACTTTCATTGTTTTCATCTAGGCTTTCATCATCAGACGTCACATCATCGTCCATCATCTCAAGTATATCAGCCATACTTGTAGGAAGTGCAGTTCCCTTGAACCAACAGGGATCTAGGTTTCCATCCTTCATTATCCACCCATGATCCACAGCTGGATGAGGGACCTCAGGTTTGGGATAATGGGCACGCTTCCATATAACAACCTGATAGTTCACCTCCTGATATGCTCATTTAGACACTCTTGGTGGCTGAAGAGATGAAAGATCAACACTCTTCTTTGAATCCAGCGACTGCCCACTGCACTTTAACTCAAGTATTTGGTACCGAAGCTGGTCAACCTCCTTTGTCTTAGTTTTGGCAGAATACATAGTGCAGGTGAAATCCTCAAGAGCAAGGAATATTTCATCGGTTACCTCCCATGACTCCCTTAGGCAACGGAAGACTTCTTGGTACTTTGGGAATTTCTGGAAAATTCGCAGCGGTTGTTACTTGACAATTCCTTTAAAGGAACTGGTCATATTGCATCTACTGAATGCATGCAGACCAAGGAGAGAGGCACAGTAAGTTGGTGTGAACCCTTTTAATAGTTCTGTGACATCTATGAATCGCCTTCTGTTCCCAGTGCCAGTATCAAAAAGGAGTTGCACACCTAAGTTTGGAGCATAATACAGAAGTATGAAGAATATGTCACTGTCTGGACTTCGAACCCGAACAGATTTGTATCTTTTAACCTTGCCATAGGTTGAATAGAAAATGACACATAAATCATTCTCTTCCTGGGTTGAGTCAAGATATTCAATTTGAAATGCAGTGATCTTCTCATTGTCTGCCCTGAGTTCGTACGCCTTGCCCTTACAAACTAAGATAAGCTTCTTCTTTACATTCGGTATATTCTCCTCCATGCACCAAACCCTCAAGAGTAATTCAATGAACTGAGTTTTATTGTCGTCATTACTCAAGATCTCTTTCCAGTTATCTGGTCGCCTTGTGTTTTCTCCACTAACCAAACGTTTTTCTCCTGAGCCAAGATTTGATCTCTCCAGGGATTTTATTGAATTGGGCATGTAAACCGAGAGTGTTTAAATGAGCATATCAGGAGGTGAACTATCAGGTTGCGATATGGAAACGTGCCTATTATCCCGAACCTGAGGTCCCTCATCCAGCTGTGGATCATGGTTGGATAATGAAGGATGGAAATCTAGAACCCTGTTGGTTCAAGGGAACTGCACTTCTACAAGTATACAAGGTACCAAGAGGTGATGCTACAGATGGTGAATATGGGGGGCGAAAGCACCAGAGACAGCAAGCATCGTGATATCCGTTCATCACAGATCCAGAAGAGTGAGAAAGCCGCTAGGAAGATCAAGCAAAGAACGCATTCATTACAGAGAGATTGAAGAAAAATTATGACTTCTTTGCTCCATTGCCCAAACAGAGGCTGAAGACTTTCGCTGTCATTGGCAAGAAAGCACTTGTGAAAACATCAAGTAACAAAACAGTGGAGTACAAACAGCAGGGGAATGTCACATTCAAGTTGTTGGTCAAGTCTCAAAACCACAAATTGGATGTCCAAGAACTTCTACGATACCCACTCATGCCTTTGCCATCATCACTTAAGACACCAGATGGGTATCTTCTGAAGACAGACAAGAGCAAGGCATTCCACCACTTAGTGAAAGACACGAATGATTCCGCTATTCCTCCTGACAAAGATACCATGAGTGCAGAAGATAGAAATACCGTGTTTCACTCAATGAAGGAAATGCCAAAAACATTCAAACAGATATATCAAAACATCTTGTCCGTCTCTACATCTGGGAAATCCAGCGTGATTTTCAGCACTGGCACTTACATGCCCAATTCAATAAAATTCCTGGAGAGATCAAATCTTGGCTCAGGAGAAAAACGTTTGGTTAGTGGAGAAAACACAAGGCGACCAGATAACTGGAAAGAGATCTTGAGTAATGACGACAACAAAACTCAGCTCATTGAATTACTCTTGAGGGTTTGGTGCATGTATTAGTGTGCTACTGTCTTAAGCACACATTTGAGTATGAGTTGTTTTCAGATGTATTTAGATGGTTTATTGAACACATCGTGGTGGTTTTTAAGTTTTATTGTATATAAACAACTGAGTTAAACATCTCCATCACTGGAGGAAGCTGTGTTGGTCCACATGACCAATTCTGGTGAAGTTTAGATAAGAACTGAACAAATTATCGATATCACAGATATCGTATGCTTGGTTTACTTTAGACACGTGACGGAATCGGAAGACACCTGCATCCGGTGACGTCACAAACTTTCACACGAAGAGTTAATGTGTTGACACTAAGAAAGAATGACAACTTAGCATCTTACATCCTGTACACAATTTGAGTTGACCATAGCAAATCTCACGGCCAGCTCTTCCAACCAACATGACATATTACGTCATTTGTTTTAAACATGTAATATTACTATTCTAAATATTACATAAGCTCGGCCAGCTATCTCAATTTTTTTTTTTTTACAAAAATTTAACAACAAGCCGAAACATGGTTATTAGGTGTGACTGGACATACGTATCACTCAATGTTCAAAACTAGCTATATCCAACTGAGGACGAATGTCCAAATAGGCACATCAAAATTAACAACAATAATGCATACAAAAAAGATATTACCAAAGCAAAAGAAAAATGCATGATAAAACCAAGATCATATATATGGTACATTGCTAGCAAATGATTACATGGTACCAAAAAACAAAACAAATTCTGACTTACAAATGATTCGGTAACTTGATAAAGAATAATTGTTACCTTTGTCAGAAACAAGATACTCAATTTTTTTAGTGCACAAATACAAATTCCTGGTACGTACACGTACCACGGTTTCGTACATATATATATATATATATTTGTATATAGGGCTGATACATTTTATTAGATGCCCATAGATTCTGTTATATATCTTATATATTTTTTTCTTTTTTTTTTTTTTTTCTCTTTTCTTTTTTAACATTCCGGCTTATATATTTTTATTAGATGCCGAGAGAAAAAATGATTTATATCCTTTTTTATTTTATTTATTTTTTTAAATGTTATTTTAAATGTATTTTTAACAACGCAAATGTAGAGAATTTCTTTAATTACATATTACTAGCGTACTAGTCAGCTTTTCATACAAACATCATCCTGACAAATTACTCCCTTAGCGAATGAGGTGGCCACTCATACAGCTTTGAATTGTATCAGGTAAGGGGTATTGTCAGGGCTATTCAACTCGTTCCTTTGTAGCTGCTTGCTGTGCCGTAACCTACGCCAAACAAGGATGTTCACGGCGATAAAAATCAACGCCGTTACCGATAAACCTGCTAGTAATATAGGTTGAAGAATCTCTGTGTAAGTCGGCGACAGGTGGTCCTTTTCGGTAAGTTTCATTAAGTGTTTCGCCACACTTCCTTTATAGGGGAGAGGAAGTGCGGGCGTTGTAGAGGTCCACGTGAAGTTCGCGAAGTAAGCACGTTCTCTGATGATTGTCCGTAGGCCAGTCACCATGGAATTCGGGGAAGTCCCGATACAGCCATCTGCTGCGACGAAGATGTGGTTAAATGATGTGGATCCGTCAGGGCATGATACATTGAAGCCGTCCTTGTCGTATCGTATCCACGAGCCATTATTTAGTCTGCAATTGAATTCTTTATTGTCAAAGGGATAAAGCTTATCCAGACAATTTTCACTTGTATGGGAGAGAGCACCGTCTAGCACTATACCTAACTCGCATGAATCCATCAAGTTTTTACTGAATTCAAATGAGTCAGCTGTACATATTTTTCTATCCATTGCGTCTGAACAGTGAGTTAATTGATTTAAGTCTTTAATGACCGTATATGTTTCCTTGTCTGGGGAAATCAATACGTGTCCTGTCAAACTGGATATTACTGGATTTGAGTGATTCGTCATGAAAGTCGGAAATGGTGATATCCTGTAAGATTGCCAGGCATCAGAAGAATCAAAGGGAATTGTAATCCTAATCTTGTTATTATCTACGTTTACTGTAATTAGGCTGTAATAAAATTCTAACCTATGTTCGTCTAACAAAGGAACATAGCCTAGTTTATCCCTAGTGTTCTCCAGAACCAATTTTAAGTAACGTATAGGCAACAAATGGGGCGACAATACACCTTTAGTTGCTAACGTGATAGCTTCTACATAATCCTTGGATTTCTCAATGAAATGTGCAATTCTGTTATGTATGTGATCTATCTTTGAATCATAATACGTTAATGTTGCTAACAAATCCTGTACTTCCATAATTTGAACGATATTATCTGAATGTTCATTTAACAAATCCATAATTTTATTGATTGAAGCTAACTGATCCCTTAGTTCTGACATAATCAATTCATCTTTATGAGTCAAGAACTCAATTTTCTTATTTTGATTACTAATTTTAAGACGATTGGAAAGTCCTAAACCTAAACTTGCAACAGACCCAAAGATGCTTAATGCAGCATAAATGAACGGATTCCGTCTTTCTTTTTGTTCGTGTCCTACAGTCCACATCAAAAGGTCATAAGCCAAAGATCCTGTCTCTCCAGTCTTATTTTTTAAGTCATCAGATAGCATCTCTGCAACTTTAAATGTTGAGCCAAGCAAACTCTTAGTAGTCAAATGAAAATGTCTCCTATGCAACTCATCCAATGATGCAGAAAACCTTGAAATGGCGGTTCTTAAGCTAGTGACATCATTCTCTTGAAGAAAAATTGCTTGCATATGCACTTCGACAATTACGTTGGTTGATGTAATAAAAATGTCTTCTTGTCTTTCAACTATACTGCCATATTTAAAGTATATATTCTTAGTCTTAGAACTCATCCCATACGAAAAAAATGTCTGAGCGAACAATATCACTCCCAACAACAAAAAATTCATCTTGGAAACCTGTAACGAGAAAAAATATATGTAATTACTCCTGTATTAAAAAGAAAACTTTTAAATTAAAATTAAAATTTTTCCTCACTTCTTTTTAATTTCTTATGTGAGACAATGGTACTATTCTCTCATCCGTGGGTTGGGCTACGTTTTGAATTCTAAACCTATTGGCCGTTAATGTTTCCAAAATGTTAAATGGGCCTTCAAACTTAGGTGTTAGTTTATAGTTGAGCCCTTTTCTGACATTGATTTGAATATAGACGTTATCACCCACAGTATATGTTTTAGTTGGTTTCGCTATTTTATCATGATTCCTTTTCATTATGATTTGTGATTCTTCTAAATTCTTTCGAAGGATATCATATCGACTTATACTTGCATTTATACATTCTTTTAAAGGATTTGATAGATTAGTTGTAGGCGTTAATACATGGAAAGGTGTTCTAACTGGGGTACCATACAATGCTTCATGCGGTGACATTTTAATTGATATATGATATGAATGATTCAGAGTACTCAGTGCCGCCGGTATTGCAATATCCCAGTTGGGGTCTGATCCCCCTAGTGTTACCCTTAATATATTTAATATCTTCCTATTTGCTCTTTCCACTAGCCCATTCGACTCTGGGTGATATATCATGGTATTGATCTTCTTTATTTTGAGGAATTCACACAATGAGATAAGAAAGTGATTATTAAATTCACCACCCGAGTCTGAGATTATCATGTGTGGAATTCCATGTTTACAAATGTAACACTCGTAAAACTTCCTAGCGCATTCAATCGCAGTTTTAGTTTTAAGCGCTATTAGTTCTGTATATCGAGTTAAAGCATCTATAATCACTAAGAGGTGCTTATTTCCTCTGTCTGACTCGTAAAATCCTATTAACAAATCTAAATGTATTCTTTCAAAGGGTTGATTGGGAACAGGATAAGTTCCTAAGCTAACAGGTGTTTTCGTATGCCCTTTGTTTTCCTGACATGTGCGACAATTAGCTATGTGTCTTTTTATATCTGTAAGCATTGTATGCCAATAAAACAATGATTTGGCTTTCTGTGACATTAATGAGAACCCAGGGTGTCCATGTAATGGATTTGAATGCAACCAATTCAGGACAGTGGAAACAAGTGAGTTTGGTACTACTACCTGGTCGTTAGTTACATGTGGTGTATTGCGGGTTTTCCTTGTCACAGTCCTACACAGAATATTATCTTTGATTACATAATTCTGCTGCTTATACTTTATATATTCTTTTTCTTTATGATTGCCTTCCAAAGCATTTATAATTGTTTCTATTTTCTGATCTTTTCTTTGCTCAGTCTGTAACAATTCAGCACTCCAGCCTAAATCTTCTTGTTCAGATATTGTTTTTACAATAGGCATGGATGTTGATATATCTATTAATTCAGCTAAAGACTCCGTACAAGATGACACGGGGTTGCGTGATAATGCATCCGCAATGATATTTGCTTTCCCAGGTAAATACCCGATTCTTGCGCCAAAATCTTGAATGATTAAATGCCACCGAGTTCGTTTAGGGCTGTGATTGAAGCCTTTAAAGAACTCTGTTAGTGGTTTATGGTCAGTAAGAACCTTAACGGGATAACCGTAAATTATGAACTTAAAATGCACTAGCGAATTAACAATAGCTAGTCCTTCCTTGTCTATTACTGCATATTTACTTTCGGAAGTTCTCAATTTTCGAGAATAGAAAGCTATCGGGAAAAACTGTTTATCATATTGCTGAAGCAATACCCCTCCTACTCCTAAGTCTGAGGCGTCTGTTGCAATGAAGAATTCCTTACCGAAGTCAGGAAATTTTAAGATAGGAGAACTACACAGTTCATCTTTCAAAGTATTAAACGCCTGTTGATGTTGCTCAGACCATATGAAATCTACGCCCTTCTTCGTAAGATCAGTTAAAGGAGCGGCTATTATTGAATAGTTGCGTATAAAACGCCTGTAATATCCACTACAACCCAGAAATTGCTGTATTCCCTTGACATTAGTAGGTATGGGAAAATTACGTATAGCCGACACCTTATCATGGACTACTTTAAGACCTTGGCTTGACACCATGAAACCCAAATATATCAATTCTGTTTTGAAAAATTCACACTTACTAATCTTTACCCTTAAGTTATGTTGTCTTAATCTCTGTAGTACTAGTTCTAACTTACGTAGATGTTCCTCTAAGGTGTTGGAAAAGATTACAAGATCATCCATATAGGCATGCAATATATCCCCTAACAAGTCTCCAAACACTATGTTAATCATTCTTGTAAATGTTATAGGAGCACAACGTAAACCAAAAGGCATCCGTAAAAATTCATAATGTCCCCTGGCTGTGCTGAAGGCTGTGTATGGGATACTATCTTCTTCTAATGATATCTGGTGAAAGCCTTTAAGTAAGTCCAAACTGGTAAAATATTTATTCTGACCTAACAAAGACAAAATATCGTCAGTACATGGCACTGGGAATCGATCAGGGATCGTTTCCTCGTTTAGACGACGAAAGTCGACGCAGATACGCCATGTTCGATCTTTTTTCGGTACAACTATTAAAGGAAAATTATAAGGGCTATTTGATTTTCTAATGACTCCTTCCTCTAACATTTTACCTACTTCATCATTTATTTCATTCTGGAATTTCATAGGGAGTCTGTACGAGGGTACATATATAATTTTCTGTTTGTCTTTTAACCTTATTTGATGCTCGATCACATCTGTTTTTCCTAAGGATCCATCCGTAGTGGAAAAGACATCTGTATATTTATTTAAAAGTTCAAAAATTTTCTGCTGAATTTCTTCGTCTTGAATGTCCTTACTGATTTTATTTTTAATAGATCGTAAAAGGGATTCATCCGCAACTGATTGAGAGTGATTGATTTCAGCAACGGTAAGAATACGATGTTTATAAACTTCTACATCCAAGATATGTTGATTTTTGTGAATTACTAAAGTGTTATTTAAATGATTACAGACTTCGATATTACATTGCTGATGTGAGCCTACTGTATAAATAGCTTGTGTGACAGACAATCCGTTGGTTTTCAAAGTATCGGAAAGGATTAATATTTCAGATCCCGGTAGTGTTTTCTTTATTTGCACCATTAAATTCGAAGGTATGTTGGGTTCGATATATTGCGTGCAAGATGATATTACGGGTGAACGAGAATTCTGCTGGGTCGCGTGTATTATTTCTTTATTAGTGAGACAAGTTATTGGTTCTTCAACGTACGTTACGGTTACATTTGTCGTCTCCTTTTTATCCAAAACTGACTTTAAAGTATTAGAAGACTTATAGAATTTCCCTTTGATATACACGCCGTGCTTTGCAGGAGCTAAGATAATGTTTTGATTTCCCATAGATGGGTATCCTATAATTACAGCTGGATACATATTAATGTTTTTCACAACAACAAATGTATCGGCAAACGTGCGATTACCGACTCTGAACTGAATATGAGTTATGCCTATGACGTTTAATTCATTATTTCCTATACCTGAAAGTCTGATTCCTGATTTTTCAATCGGAAAGTTCGAAAACAACAAATGATGCGTCTTCAAATCCATAATATTACGTGGACTACCAGAGTCAAAAAATAACGTAAAGGATTTGTGTTCTAAATTTACAGCATATAAGGTTGGCCGTAACTCATTTTGGCTTATTATTGTATGAATTCGTTGCAAATCTACGGGAGCATGCACTGTTTTACTTAATTCGGCCGTGTGTTCCATAGGAAAATCTATTGTCTCACAATTATCTGATAAAACATTAAATTGATTATTCATTACTATTGATGTTGACATAAATGACCTTGACCCAACATCACTCTCTTCCCCTCTAGAGTTAACTATGTGGTATTTGCTTTGCTCTGCACATTCTGAAAATTAGGCTGACTTTGCGAGGTCTGGTTTGACGGCCCAGGCTCAGCGATATTTGAAGAAGTGTTTGTTTGTTTCGGACTCTGAACTGCATTGACATTTTGTTGTTTCTTCTTATTGTTAAAATGAGGATTTTTCTTTTTATTTCCATATGGAACTGACTGTGGAATTGACTGTGTATTTCTAGGATATTGTTGTGTCTTACGCGCGTAACATTGACTATAAGAATGTGATCCTGTGTTGTGAACTGAACAAAATTTCGTTCTACAGTCTGCGCTTATGTGACCTTGACGTTTGCAGTTGTAACACGTCACTCCCGCTACTGGATTATTAATTACGTTCACTGTTTGTGGTTTTGTTTCATTCTTAGCAAAAACTTGAGTTAACACGGGATCGAGATCTGGACACTTGGACATGTGCTTCTTTATCTGTTTATAGACATCCAATTCCGTACTTGCAGGCATTAACTTCTTATCAAAGCACCGCACTAAAGCTTCAGGCAACATAAGTGTCATGCAAGTTAAATACATTAATCGTAAAAAATCTTTCACGGAGATATTATCGTTAGTAACCCAAGTGGAATTACCTAAAATGTCCTGATATTCGTTAAGCCTATCAGCTATGAGAGCTGCTCTCTCAACAACATTAAGCCGATTCATAATGGCTTGATTAAGTGTATTTCGTAACGTTAACACTACATCCAAAGCTTCTTCACCCCCATAGATCGCGCGTAACCTAACTTTGAAATCATCCCAAGTAACTGCTTCCTGAAATGAAACACCTCTTAAATACGCACTCGCATCCCCCTTAGAAAAATCTATAAAACTTTTAGCTTCTTGTAATTGTACAAAAGGATCTACGATTTGTTTGGCATTTAAATGGGCATCAACGGATGAAATCCATGACTCCACATTTTGTGGCAAGAACCCGTTGACACGGCCTTGAAAAGGAAGGATTGCTGACCTGGCATTTACAAGCGTCACAATTGGAGGAGGATTAGCCTGGCCTACACCACTAGGTCCAGGGGTAGGGCTGACAGGAGGAGCCATGACTGCTGTATTCTTTTTTTTTCTATCTCTTTGACCCCTTTCAATCCTATCAAAATATCTATATGAGTACAAACGCCCACTGCGTAAACGCATATGTATAATAAAATTCCCCCAACAATGTTACTAATCCCAATACATTTCCCCCCAAGAGTTTATGAAAGAAAAAAGAATTAGCACAAAGAAAGAAAAATTCTAAATGAGAATTCGGAGTTTCTTATAACAAAGTTTAGGAATTCACCCACCCCAGTAATAATTGACTAACGACTTGTGATAACTACACTTCACTGCACAAACTGAAATGAATACAAAATCTTTGTACTTAGCTCTTATATATGAAGTCGAGTCGTCTCTCTCTCTCTCTCTCTTGATGTTTTGTTAGCGATGTCTCGTTCTAGTTTCTTGTAGAATGTAGGTCTTCCTGGATATGTTTTGCAATAGTTGAATGCCAGTCCTTGGGTTTCCTAGGATGTTGATTGAAGATTCTATTTGTATACTAACATATGTTGGTGTTAGCATTTTCGTTGGACTTAGTCAAAATTGTAGATTCTTGTAGATAGTTCTGAGTTCTTGAAGATCTTTATCAGGTATTACAGCTTTTATGTTGAAGTCTTGAAGATATATCTCTGGTTTTACAGCTATTTATTTTGAAGTCTTGAAGATATTTCTCTAATTCTTAGAGTTTAACCGCTGTCTTTGAGTTTAAGCGCTGCCACCATTTATTAGTGTGCTACTGTCTTAAGCACACATTTGAGTATGAGTTGTTTTCAGATGTATTTAGATGGTTTATTGAACACATCTTGGTGGTTTTTAAGTTTTATTGTATATAAACAACTGAGTTAAACATCTCCATCACTGGAGGAAGCTGTGTTGGTCCACATGACCAATTCTGGTGAAGTTTAGATAAGAACTGAACAAATTATCGATATCACAGATATCGTATGCTTGGTTTACTTTAGACACGTGACGGAATCGGAAGACACCTGCATCCGGTGACGTCACAAACTTTCACACGAAGAGTTAATGTGTTGACACTAAGAAAGAATGACAACTTAGCATCTTACATCCTGTACACAATTTGAGTTGACCATAGCAAATCTCACGGCCAGCTCTTCCAACCAACATGACATATTACGTCATTTGTTTTAAACATGTAATATTACTATTCTAAATATTACATCTTGTCCGTCTCTACATCTGGGAAATCCAGCGTGATTTTCAGCACTGGCACTTACATGCCCAATTCAATAAAATTCCTGGAGAGATCAAATCTTGGCTCAGGAGAAAAACGTTTGGTTAGTGGAGAAAACACAAGGCGACCAGATAACTGGAAAGAGATCTTGAGTAATGACGACAACAAAACTCAGCTCATTGAATTACTCTTGAGGGTTTGGTGCATGGAGGAGAATATACCGAAGGTACAGAAAAAGAAGTTTATCTTAGTTTGTGAGGGCAAAGCGTACGAACTCAGGGCAGACAATGAGAAGATCACTGCATTTCAAATTGAATCTCTTGACTCAACCCAGGAAGAGAATGATTTACGTGTCATTCTCTATTCAACCTATGGCAAGGATAAAAGATACAAATCTGTTCGGGTTCGAAGTCCAGACAGTGACATATTCTTCATACTTCTGTATTATGCTCCAAACTTAAGTGTGCAACTCCTTTTTGATACTGGCACTGGGAACAGAAGGCGATTCATAGATGTCACAGAACTATTGAAAGGGTTCACACCAAGTTACTGTACCTCTCTCCTTGGTCTGCTTTCCTTGGTCTGCATGCATTCAGTAGATGCGATATGACAAGTGCCTTTAAAGGAATTGTCAAGTTAAACCGCTGTGAATTCTACAGAAATGCCCAAAGTACCAAGAAGTTTTCCGTTGCCTAAGGGAGTCATGGGAGGTAACCGATGAAATATTCCTTGCTCTTGAGGATTTCACCTGCACCATGTATTCTGCCAAAACTAAGACAAAGGAGGTTGACCAGGTTCGATACCAAATACTTGAGTTACAGTGCAGTGGGCAGTCACTGGATTCAAAGAAGAGTGTTGATCTTTCATCTCTTCAGCCACCAAGAGTGTCTAAATGAACTATCAGGTTGATATATGGAAGCGTGCCCATTATCCCAAACCTGAGGTCCCTCATTCAGCTGTGGATCATGGTTGGATAATGAAGGATGGAAACCTAGATCCCTGTTGGTTCAAGGGAACTGCACTTCCTACAAGTATGGCTGATATACTTGAGATGATGGACGATGATGTGACGTCTGATGATGAAAGCCTAGATGAAAACAATGAAAGTGATGGAAATTTTGATGATGACTATGAAAGTGATGATAGTGGGTCTGACTTGGACTAAGATAGTTTTAAGTAACAAGATGGTAGATTTCAGGGTCGAAGGACCAAGGACCTCCCTTGTATCACAAGATATTTCCAATAATTGCCTTTCCATTAATCAAAAGTGGACCCAAAGGTACCCAAGTAGACCATCAAACTTTATACCTTGCATAGGTTGACTTTTTTCTGTAGTCCAAAGCAACACAGTGTGAATTTTCCCAATGAGGTCTTGCATCATATGAGTATATTGTACATTCATGTACAGTTTCATTTATTTCATTCATGATTTTCGTAACCTTCAAATAAAGCAATTCTGTTGTTGATTTATGTGACTTTCCCCAAATTTACTGAGACTTGTTGAGACTGCCTTTATTGGATGCTGTGATCTCAAGAACCTGGGTGAGGACACGAATATTATCTCTCTTGCTGCATTCATGGAGGAGTTATAACCAAGTCAAAATTACGGCGTCCAGAGTGGCAGCCATCTTGAATTTCAGCATGATGTAATTAGTTGACATTGTTGAGAATACTTTTTTTGATTCTCTGACCCCAAAACCTGGGAAAACACACCAAAATGATTTCCGTAGCCCCTCTGTAAGAAGAGTTATGAGCTTTATCAGTTTTTACGATTTTGAGGCTAAAAAACGACAAATGTGAAAATTTACCTTTTTACATAACATCTCATTTCCATGATTTGGCCAATAAGTACACTTGATGGGTATCATTCTATTTCTTGAGGTCTCTAGAGATGAAATGAGGCAGAAAAAGTCATCAGATACTGGTCTGGCTTGTCGTGGGGTTACATTTCTGGAGGTGCCTAAAATTTTCACTTGACCCCAAATTTGGTGACCTTTTGACCTCTGGTGACCTAATTATTAAACATAATTGTAAATTGTCTATTTTATCTGTTAGAGAGGCCCAAAGCAAACATTTTGATATGTCATTTATCTTTCTCTGACCATTCAGTCCGGAGTTATGTCTAATTTGGTTTCCCCTACCCCAAAATTGGCAGCAGCAAAATTCGATGATGTCATCGAAGAAAGTGGCCCAGTAGTGGTAGTGCGTCCCTATTTTTTCAATGGGAACATTAAAAAAATGAAAATATGGATCAAAAGCTACAACCTAAATGCACTTTTGTCAATTTTAAGGGGGGGTGCAAGGTGAGCCCCTTCAGCCCACGGACTACAACACTTTGAAAGAATTTACACAATAACAGAATAATTTACGGGAAAAAAATTAAATCTGAACAAAGTTTAGATTAAGACAAAAAATTTTACGATCTGAAAATTATATAAGAACTTGACTTGAACTATTATATCTGTATAAACCTTAGTCTAAGAAAAGAAATGATGCATTGAAAATTATACAAAACTCGAAATAAATCTGAATAATACAATGTTCAAGTTTGCACTTAATGAACAATATATAACCTGATCACGTAACAAAATCTATCTTCCCTACAGTGCTGTTTACAAAAAACGTTATACAATGGCAACACTCACCCTAAAACAATGAATTCAAAATCACCCTCTAGCCTTGATTATTTTTTTGACACACGATTTCCTTTGGGGTAGAAAGTCACTCAGGAGAGGACACACTAACCAAATGAACTCTTTCGGCAATACACTGGGTTTCATGCTGGAGAAAGAGGGAGAGGGAAGGAGGCTATTTTCAGGCTGCAGTTTTATCTCGATCTCTATGTCTATCTGTCTCTATAACCTAACCTTGGTCACCTTCTATATTATATCTAACTACTTCCAGAACCTTCTAGGATCGAGGTCTGGTAGCGTGGGGTAGTGCACAAGCGTCAAAGTTTCCAACTAGATAAAAATGCCAAGAGACGAATCAGGGGGGTTTCAGGCCACTCTTAGATACACATCAACACACCTGCAAGAGGACACTTCCAGCTAGCTCCGCCCACCTATTGTCCCCGAAATAAAAAAAAGATAACATCCTCTCGCCGGGCCTTCACGAAGTTTTTAACCCTGGATAGGTACGCTCCTCGGACGCGAACGACCCCGACGCCAAAAAAAATTCTTGAAAAATCAGTTTTTGCAGTAACCTCCTTTTTTCTTTTGCCAAAAAAAAACTTCAATGAATGCTCAAAACAACTGTAAAGATAAATACTACTCATCTGCAGAAAAACTATTTATTATAAATATTTTAAAAAATTAAGTAGAAAAAAAAAAGACCTGACATAAAAATTCATAAAAAAAACGTTTATACATATATGCACAAATCCTTTTAGGAATTGATTCTTGAATGTTTAGGACACATCTTGATGTATTTTGGATGAAGTCAGACCCATGGAGGTGAAGATCTGAAATGAGAAAAAAAGGGTAACTTTTTTTGGCCAAAAAAATTTGTCCAAATTTCATGAATTTTTTTGGGTACCCAAATGAAATAGGAAGTGGCTAATTTTTTTAGGGAATAAACATATGTTATCCTAAAATAGAAATATGTAAAAAAATCTTCATTATTTTGTAAATTACATTTATATCAGGGGCCATATCTAAAGGTAATTTTTTGAGTACTTAGAAATTTCGTAAAAAAATACATATATTTAATATATAATATGATATTTATGCAGGTAAAAATATACCAAAATATCACAAATTCTACAGGGAACAAGAATATATATAGATAGGGCAGCTTACGCTTCGGATATGTCCACAAAATGGCCGCCAACCACACTGACTCAGACTCCCTAATCTGCCACTTGAAATGTAGGAAGGGTATGTCAATTTCAAGGTGTTATTTACTAATCTAATTATTATTGGATATGCATAAAAATTGTATGGTGGGTTGCTGGATAATTGGCGATTATTTTACGACTATAAAATTAAAATTCTGACACAAAAAAAATTTTTTGAAGGGAAATAAAATCGAAAAAAAAAAAATGTAAAACAATATATTCTAGCTAAAAAAATTTGATGATATTCAATCAAAAAAAAAGTAAACAAAATTTTCCGACAAATAAACATCTAGAGGAATCATTACTCTGTGATAGTTCCTTAGTACGTAGTAATTTTGAAAGAATTGGGAAAAAACGAAAAAATGGCAATCACCGGAAAATCGAACACATACCTATATATACGCCATATCTGGCTAAAAAAAAGATAGGCATGGGTAGCCAGATCATCTAGAAACACTTTCCAACACTATAAAAATATAAGTTTTGCGACACTACTTGCCAATTCCTTACGGTAACATGACTAAGCAAAAAAATGCAAAACAAATAAAAAGGGGCACTCGCGGAAAAATGCCCAACATTCTAATATACGGCATTTCAGAAAAAAAAAATTCAGCCACGTGCTAGGCAAACCATCAAGGCACATTTTCCGACAAATAAACATCTAAATGAATAATTACTCTGTGATAGTTCCTTAGTACGTAGTAATTTTGAAAGAAATGGGAAAAAACGAAAAAATGGCAATCACAGGAAAATCGAACACATACCTATATATACGCCATATCTGGCTAAAAAAAGAAGATAGGCATGGGTAGCCAGATCATCTAGAAACACTTTCCAACACTATAAAATTATAAGTTTTGCGACACTACTTGCCAATTCCTTACGGTAACATGACTAAGCAAAAAAATGCAAAACAAATAAAAAGGGGCACTCGTGGAAAAATGGCCATTCTAATATACGGCATTTCAGAAAAAAAAAAATTTCAGCCACGTGCTAGGCAAACCATCAAGGCACATTTTCCGACAAATAAACATATAAATGAAATATTACTCTGTGATAGTTCCTTAGTACGTAGTAATTTTGAAAGAAATGGGAAAAAACGAAAAAATGGCAATCACAGGAAAATCGAACACATACTTATATATACGCCATATCTAGCTAAAAAAAAAATAGGCATGGGTAGCCAGATCATCTAGAAACACTTTCCAACACTATAAAAATATAAGTTTTGCGACACTACTTGCCAATTCCTTACGGTAACATGACTAAGCAAAAAAATGCAAAACAAATAAAAAGGGGCACTCGCGGAAAAATGCCCAACATTCTAATATACGGCATCTCAGATAAAAAAAAAAGACATGCACGTGTTAGCCCAACCATCAAGGCACACTTTCTAACACATAAACATGAAAAAAAATCAATAATATACGGCAATTCCTTACTACGTAGTAAAATTTTACAAATATTGAAAAAAAAACAGAAATTGGCAACCGCAGTTAAATACCCAATATACCAATAACTACGTCGTATCTGACAAAAACAAAATCACGCATGGGTAGCCAGATCATCTAGACACACTTTCCAACACTAGAAAAGCAAAAGTTTTACGACACTATTTCGCAATATCTTACGGAAAAATGACTTGGCAAAAAAATGAAAAAAAATGAAAAAGGGACACTCGCGGTAAAATGCCCGACATTCTAATATACGGCATCTCAGATAAAAAAAAAGACATGCACGTGTTAGCCCAACCATCAAGGCACACTTTCTAACACATAAACATGAAAAAAAAATGAATAATATACGGCAATTCCTTACTACGTAGTAATTTTTACAAATATTGAAAAAAAACAGAAATTGGTAACCGCAGTTAAATACCCAATATACCAATAACTACGTCGTATCTGACAAAAACAAAGTCATGCATGGGTAGCCAGATCATCTAGACACACTTTCCAACACTAAACAAGCAAAAGTTTTACGACCCTATTTGGCAATATCTTACGGAAAAATGACTTGGCAAAAAAATGAGAAAAAATGAAAAAGGGGCACTCGCGGTAAAATGGTCCTCGTGGTGATGAACGACATTTTAACTAAAAAAAAAATCATGCACATGGTAGCCAAACAATCCACCAAGACTTTCCACAACTGATAACCTATACAAGTTGCACCATTCTACGACAATTTCATAATACGTAATAACTTTGATAATTATGCAAACTACCTTAGAAGGGTAAACTCGGTCGCGCTCGACCCCGACGCGTCTCAGAAATCGGGGAAGGAGTACAGCTACAGCAATGCACATCTGGACACTACTAGAGCGTGTAGGGGAGACACCTCCTGCAGGTCGATCACCCACAAATTCAGTCACGGGGGTGAGTCACGTGAGAAAAACCTGTTTTTTTTTTTTACGCTCGGGGTCGCAAACGACCCATCGTACCTATCCAGGGTTAAAATGGCACATGATAGAGAATCTTCTAAAGCACATATCACTGAGCATTCTCTCTCAAACATGACGGAATGCATCATAAAATATAAAAGAAGTCACCTAAGCCCTTGTTCCTATCTCGCACGAATCTTACAACACTTTCAAATAGACTACGTAAGACTTCGTAGCAAACATACGTGAAACAAAAAGTTAATTCTTAAAAAATACGTAAATTCACATACATTAACTTGAATAAAAAATTACAATGAAATTCACGACAAAAATCTAGGTAATTTACTTAAAATAGTTATATCTACAGGAGAGGAGCTCATTTTACGAACTGGGCATCATCTCTTCAATGCACAAATGAAAACAGTATATGAAATATAAATTAAATTATCAATAAACTACGATATTTACACTACAGTAGACCAGCTTCGTAAGAATATATATATATATATATATATATATATATATATATATATATATATATATATATATATATATATATATGTGTGTGTGTGTGTGTGTATATATATATATATATATATATATATATATATATATATATATATATATATATATATGTGTGTGTGTGTGTGTGTGTGTATCTATATTATTATTATTATTATTATTATCATTACTAGCCAAGCTACAACCCTAGTTGGAAAAGCAAGATGCTATAAGCCCAAGGGCTCCAACAGGGAAAAATAGCCCATTGAGGAAAGGAAATAAGGAAATAAATCAATGATGAGAATAACAATATATCATTCTAAAAACAGTAACAGCGTCAAAACAGATATGTCCTATATAAACTATTAACAACGTCAAAAAGAGATATGTCATATATAAACAATATAAAGACTCATGTCAGCTTGGTCAACATAAAAACATATGCTCCAACCTTGAACTTTTGAAGTTCTACTGATTCAACTACCGATTAGGCAGATCATTCCACAACTTGGTAACAGATGGAATAAAACTTCTAGAATACTGTGTAGTATTGAGCCTCGTGATGGAGAAGACCTGGCTATTAGAATTAACTGCTTGCCTAGTATTACGAACAGGATAGAATTGTCCAGGGATATCTGAATGTAAAGGATGGTCAGAGTTATGAAAAATCTTATGCAACATGCATAATGAAATAATTGAACGACGGTGCCAAAGATCAGGAATAGGAAATTTAATAGACCATAAGTTTCTCTCCAACAAATTAAGATGAGAATCAGCAGCTGAAGACCAGACAGGAGAACAATACTCAAAACAAGGTAGAATGAAAGAATTAAAACACTTCTTCAGAATAGATTGATCACCGAAAATCTTGTAAGACTTTCTCAATAAGCCAATCTTTTGTGCAATTGAAGACGAAACAGACCTAATGTGTTTCTCAAAAGTAAATTTGCTGTCGAGAATCACACCTAAAATTTTAAAAGAGTCATACAAATTTAAGAAACATTATCAATACTGAGATCCGGATATTGAGGAGCCACCGTCCTTGACCTACTTACAATCATAATTTGAGTTTTGTTAGAATTCAACTTCCTACCCCATAATTTGCACCATGCACTAATCTTAGCTAAATCTCTATTAAGGGATTCATCAACCCCAGATCTACATTAAGGGGATGGAATTGATGTAAAGAGAGTAGCATCATCTGCATATGCAACAAACTTGTTTTCTAGGCCAAACCACATGTCATGTGTATATAGTATGAAAAGTAATGGGCCACGAACACTACCCTGTGGAACACCGGATATCACATTCCTATACTCACTATGGTGCCCATCAACAACAACTCTTTGAGATCTATTACTTAAAAAATCAATAATAATGCTAAGAAATGACCCACCCAATCCCAACTGTTTCAGTTTGAAAACAAGGGCCTCATGATTAACACAGTCAAAGGCAGCACTAAAATCAAGGCTAATTATACGAACTTACTGACCACAATCAAGGGATTTCTGTACAACATTGGAGATTGTAAGAAGGGCATCACGTGCTCCAAGGCCTTTACGAAAACTAAATTGCAAACTAAGGAGTAGATGATTACCTTCAGCAAACCTATTAAGAAGTTTAAAAACTTTAGATAATATGGGAGTTATGGAAATTGGGCGGTAATCAGTGGGACTTGAGCTACCTTTAATACATTTACATAGAGGATTAACATTACCAATTCTCCAACAAGTGCTAAAACCTCCTCTTCTTGCTAGCTTGCGCAAAATAACAGATAACTTTGGAGCTAAGAAATCTGCTGTCTTTATAAAAAGCAAAGGAAAAATACCATTTGGGTCTACACCTCCATAAGCATCAATATATATATATATATATATATATATATATATATATATATATATATATATATATATATATATATCTGTGTGTGTGTGTGTGTGCGCGCACGTGTGTGTGTGAGTACATATACTGTATATCAATATCTATACACACATCATATATATATATATATATATATATATATATATATATATATATATATAACTACATAAACATAGTGAGAACATTTTGATTGACAAAGTAGTTAGGCAGAGAAACCTCGTCTCTCCTGAATTATTTACAGCATGCCTGGAAGAAGTTTTAAAGAATTTGTATTGGGAAAATATTAAAATTAATATCAATGCGGAATACCTTAACAACTTAAGATTTGCAGATGACAGAGTTTTATTTGTTAATCATTGAAGGAATTGCAAAAGATGACAGAAGAATTGAATAGAAAAAGCAGAAATATAGAACTCAAAATATATATGTAAATTCAGAGAGACAACAAATAAAGGTAATGAATGAACCTTTAGATATGGTTAATGAATATATGTACTTAGGAAAGTAAGTTGCTCCCCAGTAGGCTACATGAGATGAATATCAAAAGCATGATAATCATGAGATGTAGAGTTTTTATTAAACAAAATGAGATTAGGAAAAATAAAATGCTACTTTCTCTAGAAAGAAAGGTATTTAATCAGATGGCCCTACCAGTATTAACTTATGCATAAGAACTTGGAGCCTTACCAAAGCCTCAGAACATACTTTATGTGTTCTATATGGTATTGGTTATACCAAGTGAAATGACAGCTTCCCGCATACCTGGAATAATATCCATTCATTAGTGTTGTTATATATCCCATATTAACGTCCTCGATTCTTCTTGGTGGGATGTAATGATACGTTGGTATTCTTAAAATACATTTAATGGACTTGGGATTACATTCCTCCTCAGTTTTCAATCGTGTCTCAGCAACTTCTGACTCTCGAGTGAGAATATGTGAGCAAAACTCGTACACATACATAGAGAAAATAAAAGTGAGCATCGCTGTCAAAAAGATCGAATCCTACTGCAATACAAAAGCAAGAAGAATCACATCCTAGCTTTAGGACAATTAATGAGTAATTAAATCCTTCATAACATATGCTACTACACTTATGAACTGTGCTAAAACACGTTCTAACAATGCATTACTGTGCAATTATTACTTTTAATACCCGCAGCGCATACAGTATTGCAGTACAAAATACATAACAGTCTCCTCCCCCTTAACTTGACATTGTACAAAACTACAAATCTAATCTCTTCAGGGGGCTTCCATCTATTAATCCTATGGGGAGGTACTCTAACTTCATCCTGTACTGGTACATGAATAGATTCTGAATCTACATCTGATGTTTGAGCATCTTGGTTAATATTTGATTTAACTACTTCTGAGAAATTCTCATCTCTAACATTCACATGATCTACAACATTTTTATTTAATGGTTGTAATTGATCAACACGACGTTTTACAATATTTCCACCAACTTGAACATCATAATGTAAATTTCCTATCTCTTTTACAATTTCTCCTGGTACCCACTTTTCTGGAGTATTGTATGATCTTACCATGACATTAGAACAAGGGGAAAAATGTCTTACTTTTTCGAAGACTTTCTAATTGCTTATACCCTTTTTCTTCTAAATCACTTTGCAAACTTGGATACAACAAATCTAATTTACACCTAATCCTCATCCCCTTCAAGAAATTTGATGGTGTCACACCTGTTGTGCTGTGTGGTGTTGTTCTATAAGACAATAAAAACTTAGACACAAAAAAATATGTTACTTGAATTTGCCTTTCTACGTTTCTTGTTATGCTTAAATGTTTGAACAAATCTTTCAGCCTCTCCATTCATGGAAGGGTAATATGTAGCTGAAAATGTATGTTTGATACTATTTACTTCACAAAAATCTTTAAAATTCCTATGAGGTAAACTATGAATCATTATGGAATTCCATGTGTAGAAAATTTTTCATTAATTAAGATTTTGTCTTCATTTGGATTACTTCTTACCACTTACTGTAAGCATTTACAACTATCAAAAGCCAATAACTTAAGAAAGGACCTACAAAATCTATGTGCACTCTTTGCCATGGATACCTAGGTAATTCCCACGGATGTTCTCTAGCAAATTGAGGGTTGTTCTATTGCGCAGTACAATTCATACAACTTCTTACCAATAATTCAGTATCTCTATCTACACCTGGCTACCAGACAAAAGTTCTTGCAATAGACTTTGACCTGATAATACCTTGGTGATCAGCATGTATTTCAGACAAAACCTTATTCATCAGTGAACTAGGAATAATTACTCTTGACCCTTTCATTATACAACCTTGTGCTATATTCAGTTCACTCCATGTATCTTTATAGACTTTACAATTTACCTCCTGTCCACATAAGTCTCTACCTGTCATTAAACTCTCTAAAACGTTACTAAGTATTGGGTCTTTCTTGGTATTATGTGCAATATCCTAGGCTGTAATGGATACATCATATACTGAAACTAGTAATAAACTGTCATCATACTCTTCTGGTGCTTTGTCTACTGGAAATCTAGATAAAGCATCTGCAGTACCCATCTTTGACGTGGGACGATATTCTATATCATAATGATATGCGGCTAACGTAATTGCCCAACGTTGGAGTCTTGCAGCTAGCAACGTAGGTAAACTTGCTTTTGGACCCAATATTGTTTATAGGGGTTTATGATATGTAATAAGTGTGAACCTTTTCCTTCCATAAAGATATATATGAAATTTCTTAACTCCATACACTAATGCTATACCTTCTTTTCCTATCTAAGAATAATTCGTTTCTGCCTTGTTCAAAACGCTAGAAGTGAAAGCAATTGGATTTTTTGTTTCATCCAGTATTACATGAGACAATACTGTGCCTAGACCTATGTTCAATGCATCGCAAACCAATTTAACTGGTAAATCCATGTGATAATGTACTAGAAAAGTAGGTGAAGCTATTTCCTGCTTGATTCTTTCAAAAGATTCATGATAATCTTTTGTCCAATTCTACTCTAAACCCTTATTCAGCAAATTATACAATGGATGTAGGGTTGTAGATAAATTCTGAATGAAATTTCCATAAATCTTACTAAACCTAAAAATGATTGTAATTCCTTAACATTTTCTGGTATCTTAGTTGATATCACTGTGTTAATTTTCTCCTTAGTCTTGTGAATACCTTTGCCATTGATTACAAAACCTAAGTATTCCACTGAATCAACTTCTAAAATACATTTGCTCCTATTTACTCTAATATTATGTTCCTTCAACTTCTTCAGAGCTGCCAGTAATCTTTCTCTATGTTCTCTTTTATCTTTACCAGAGACTGTAATATCATCTATGAAAATAAATACTCCTTGCATTCCTGAAAAAAAAATCTTATCCATAGTCTGTTGCCATATAGCTGGACTGCTTGGTACTCCATAAGGCAATCTCTTTGGCCTATACGAACCTAAGGATGTATTTACTGTAAATAGTTTTCATCCATGGGAAGCTGTTGAAATGCTTGTCTAAGATCTAACTTATAAGATACATTACACCCTGACATAATTGCAAACATGTCTTTTGGACTTGGTAATGGATGTTGAGCTACCTGAAGCTGTGGATTCAACGTTACCTTGCAATCTCCACATAACCTAACCTGACCATTTTCCTTCACAATACGAACTAATGGTGTAGCCCAATCTGAGTATGTAACTTTTTCCAAAGAACCTTCACTTTCTAACCTTTTGAATTCTGTTTCAACAGTACTTTTCAATCCATATGATACTGGTCTTGGAGCAAAAAATCTAGGAGTACTATCTGATTTCAAAACTAATACTGCCTTTGCGTTCTTTACTGTACCAACTTTATCTTCAAATACGTCTTGAAACTGATAGAATATTATTCACAGACACTTCATTCTTTTGTTCATCTTGTGTATCTGTAACCTTCAAAATACTAGGCCAATCTAATTTTATATAATGTAACCAGTCCAAACTTAGTAAAGTTTGTCCTTTACCTTTCACTACCGTTAATGGCATTTTGTCTAACTTCTGATCTTTATACTGTACTTCTACGTTCGAAGCACCTATTACCTGAATATCAAAACCATTATAACCTTTTAAAACTATTTGTACCTTCTAATAACAAATTACGAATGGTTTTAGCTGTTTTCTCAAACATAATTGATACATCAGCTGCTCTGTCAACTTGCATTACAATTGGTTTACCATTTATGATCACTTCTACCAATATGTGTTTCTTTGCACCTTTGTTAATGGAATTAATGCAAAACGCAAAATCAGTTTCTGACCTAACCTGATTATCATGAACATTCTCCACATTATTCTCTTGACCTTTAGTATCAACTGCTGCATTGATTTACTTTGCGTACTGTTTAGGGAATCTACAAACATCTGAAAAAGGTCCCGTCTTTTTACGATTCTGGCATGTTTGTCCTGTAGCAGGGCATTTCCTTGCTTCGTATGCAAGATGATCAGTTTTACCACACCTATAGCATTTGTGTTTTTCCTGTTGCTTCTGCAAATAGGTAGGATTCTGATATTTGTGAGCATTAGAGTTTGGCAATTTCCTATGACTAAGCTTTGACATATTCTTTCTCCGATTCTCATTGTCTTTCAACTTTGGGCCTATCTTGCTAATTTTAGGACTTTCCATTCTATTGCTTATAGAATTACCTATTATATTACTTAGCCTATTTGATGTTTCTAGAGCTCTGCTTATAATCAATACCTTCTCTAGTGTTAAACCTTTATCTTGCAATAATTTCTTTCTTAGCTCTTGTGATGCGCAATGGGCAATAACTTGATCTATGATAACATTTTCTAACTCTAAAAATTCACATGAAACAGCTAAATTCTTAAGTCTAGTCACAAACGCATCTAAACTTTCATAGTCTTTCAGATATGCCTGTGCTGTAAATTGATACCTTTCAAAACACTTATTAACCTGAGGGGCAAAATATGTGGTAAGAGCCTTAATCGCAGCTTCGCTGGTGTCATCGGTAGGTTGTAGCGTCTTAAACACTTCCTGAACCTCTCTACCGGCTGTGTGCAGTAATAACGCCTTCTTTTGGCCATCTTTCATGGTACCTAAAGCTTCAATGTAAATATTAAATTCTTCACACCACTGTTGCCATCATGTTACAATAGAATTGGGTTCAGCAATAATGCTAAACTTCTCTGGATGCTCGATGTCCAGGGGCATTTTTACTTCTTACCTGAGATAGGTTAGGCAAATGAATTCTACAAAATTACCTAGTTACTCATTAACAAAGTTAATTCTAACCTAATTTCTATGTTAATTGCACCTCTTGTGTGTTTATGCAACCAACTAAAGGTAGTTTCCACTTTATGTTTTATGCAAACTAATCCCCATCCTATAGGGAAATTTTATTAACTAATGCCTACTGGTAACAAATTTCAATCCTACCTTAATTTTTTACTATCAATACAATATATATGTAGGATGTTTGCTTCTTTCTTGACATTCAGCTTGAAAGTGTTGTGGTGTTCCTCTTGTTTACTGCATACCTGCTGCTTCTTCATGGGAGCCACTTCTAGTTGTCTCTTGTGCATGGGTTCCCTTTCACCTCTCGCCAGTGTTCTGTATGGTATTGGTTATCCCAAGTGAAATGAAAGCTTCACGCATACCTAGAATAATATCCATTCATTAGAGTTGTTTTATATCCCCTATTAACATTGGCGATTCTTCTTGGTGGGATGTAATGATATGTTAGTATTCTTAAAATGCATTTAATGGACTTGGATTACATTCTTCCTCAGCTCTCAATCGTGTCTCAACAACTTCTGACTCTCGAGGGAGAATATGTAAACAAAACTCATACACATACATAGAGAAAATAAAAGTGAGCATCGTTCTCAAAAAGATCGAATCCTACTGCAATACAAAAGCGAGACGTATCACATCCTAACTTTAAGACCATTAACGAATGATTAAATGCTTCATAACATACACTACTACACCTATGAACTGGGCCAAAACACATTCTAACAATGCAATACTGTACAATCATTACTCTTAATACCCGTAGCACATATAGTATTACAATACAAAATACATTACTGTGTGTGAGTTACAGCTCATAGGGGTATAGTAAGAACAATGCTTGAAATAAGACCAAGAAACAGAAAAAGTGCAACATGGATGTAAGAGCAAACTAAACTATTGGATATTCTAACAACATAAAAGAAAAACAAAAGGGCATTGACCAGCTATATAATGACAATAACAAAGTATATATTAACAAGAAAATTAAGAGAATATGTCCCTGGAGATTGCAAATGAAGCAGGGGAAGGAAGAGAAGATGATGGATTGATGAGCTAATAGAATTTCCGAGTAACCTATAAAATGGTATAGAAAGAACATAAACAGGACTAGCAACAGCTCTTTCGCCACAGATCTCTTCAAGTACTGATTGAAGAATCACCGGTTATCACTATCCCTCCTTGCGCTAGCAAGAAAGGAGGCGTGGGTCAATCTTACCTGTTGGCTAACAAGGGAATACAACTTGACTCTTCGTCTGCTGACACACAATTGTTCTCAGATAGATCGAAAGAGGGGAGGAGTGCACGCCTGAATGATAGGCTCATCTTAGGGGTGTGGTCAGAGGAACCATCTACCTTTTAATGTTCAGGGACTATCAACCTTTGGAAAGCGGCAAGACTTCCAAGAAAGTAGAGGAGATATCAGGTGGGTTGTTGCTGGCTGGACTTCCATACCGGCAAGATGTCATACCAATGACGTTTTGGGCAGGAGGAATGGACTAGCTGACGCAGTTAGTAAACAAGAGAACACTGTAGGGTCGGAGTAGACCCTACATCCCAGCATAATGAAGCGGCTTCTGGTTAGGGGGTTTTCCACGGATTGACTTGTTCACCATGCTGATAAAAGGAGCTCCTAAGCCCCATTGCCTGTGTTTGAAGTTTCCTACCAAAACCCATGGGTTCACATGGATGATTATGCTCTTTCTCCATTCAACTATATTCCGTTAGCTTTGTGGGATTATGGTGGGACTCAGGTTGACTCAGGTGGCTCCAAGATGGCCTCATGATGAAGGGTTTCCTTCCTACCATATAGAGATCATGAGGGAACTCAGCCCTCGCTCTTCCAGGGAAAGTGATGCCCTCCTCTATGATTGATTCTTCTCAAGTAGAATCATCTCTAGACCAGATTGTAGAGTTTCTCTTTTTCTGGACTGGGAAAAGCTCCTCTCAGTAACAACCGTTAATGCTACGCTTAGCATGGTCCTTGGACTGAAGGAGATAGACCTCTATTCATAGGAGTTGCCTATGATCTGGAGCGGCTTCTAACAGTTTTGCTAATCTCAGTACCTCATCTGAGCCTTTAAGGAGGCCTCAGTCAAGGTTAGGATCCACAAGACTGTAAGGATTTTTTTATAGTAACCTAAAAATATATGGCTCAAGGCAGAATGACGGGCTCTCCACCAACATTCTCTCTGCCCCTTTCTTAGGTACGAAACGGTTCAAGCGTTATTTGCTGTATCTGACATGATCGTGGTAAACTACACTTATGAACACTATTCTTTAGAACCTAGAGAGGTTCCCCTCCACCCATCCTAGACTAGAAGGAAGACGATCAGATATATACTAACCTTTAGGTCATCATATGCTAGTTATATTATTATGGACGACTATCCCCTTCTGGGGAAGGGATCCCTCCTTTGACCGCACAATCTTCTTGGAGAGGCCACACTCTATCAACCTATTCATCCCAATGATACACAAAAAAAGGGCTGCTGGAGTTAGCTCCCTTACTCCCATACGGAACCAAGTAGATTGACATTTCCAAGGAAAAAAGAACAAACCAGTTCAATTTTATGAGGGCTACTGACCCACCAAGCAGTAAGTCTCCCTACATAAAGTTTTTTATTTGACATAGAACCAAATAAAGAATTGTTCAAGCAATTTGTAATTTTCCTAGCTGTACAAACCTGAGTCTTTTGGATTATGCTTCCCTCCTCAACCAGATTCCACTGAAACCATATTCCCTACTTAAAAGACTCAGGTTTGTATAGTAAGGAAAAGTACAAATTACTGTAAATGTTTGTGATATATATATATATATATATATATTTATATATATATATATATATATATATATATATATATATATATATATACATACATATATATATATATATACATACATATATATATATATATATATATATATATATATAGTATATTCAATATGAAAATAGAAGCAATATAAATAACATACACAGAAAATATCATTAATATGCCTAAAGAAAACACTAAGCAACGTTTTGCAACTTGGTTTCGATCCCTGTTGAAGGTGCATATATATATATATATATATATATATATATATATATATATATATATATATATATATATATATATATATATATATATATATATTGTCATATCCTGACATCTTTGTAATTGTCACCTTTATATTAAGCCTCCACCACCGCCATCTGTTGTTGGGTTTTGTCTCCACACTTCAATTTTAGTCCTTGTTTTCCTAGCACCGCTAATGAATTATTGTAAAATTACTTGCTATTCTCATTTTTGATCCTTGGGAAAAGTGACTTAACAGCTTTCCATGCTTCAGTAAGGGGAGAGCTCCATAACCTTCAGTGGTGAATACTTGTTTCTTAACATAAAGTATTGTGATATTGTGCCACTCTTTATAGTGAGAAGTGAGTAATATACTTTTGATTGTACTTATTGTTGTATCTATCCTACGGTTACCATTGGAGGCATATAATAATTTTTCGATCACGAGTGACACCTAAAAAAAAGAAATAGGTTAACATCAGGAGAAAACTGAAATTTTCTACAGTTGGGGCCTGCCCGGGATCTGAAGTGATATGAAGTGATTTAAGATCGTTAATGTAGTGATCGAATTTTGTGAATTTCCGTTAGTGTACAATCAATGGTAATACCTCCACCTTTGTTGAGCTCTCCCTTCTGCGATCAAGGTGCCGTATTGTATACGTCATTGCAAGCATTACTGATAGTTTGCAGAAAGTGCAGCGCAAGGAATCAGTACTTAGTCGCCATTCTGTCGACTAGACGTTGCCGACTATGTTTTTTTTTTTTTGTTTTTTTTTGCGTTCATCAGTCACCCCAGACGTATTAGAATGCTTCTGGATTAATTTACTTCATAGGGTACTCATACCCTCTTGCCAATTATTTGGAGGAAGTGCAGTGCAAGGAATCGGTACTTAGTCGCCGTTCTGTTGCCTTGACATTGCCGACTATTGCTATTGCGTTCTTTAGTCACCCCAGACATATTGGACCACTTAGGGTAACCATCCCCTCTCATCATTCAGGGATTAATTTCCCTCAGGGATTACTGTCCCTCTTTTACAGAATACGAGAACCCAGGAACGCGTTTTCCTAGTGCTTTGTTAAGTGAGGTTTGTGAAGGTGATTTTGTACAACCTCCGTGTACGTTCCTTTAGTGTATTTTGCATAGTAAAGTGATAGTTTAGTGAAAGTGACGCTGTGAAACCTGCAGTGTATATTAATTAGTGGTTCTTGTATACTTAAGTGAGTTTTTGGGAAAAGTGACGTTAACTAGTGCATCGTGCGTAGTTAGTGATGGTGTCGAAAAACTTAGTGACGTGTCTTGTTTCTGTGCTTTCGTTAGGATAACGTTCAGTGGCAGTTCGGTGAAATCTTTATTGACTATTAGTATATATTTTTTAAAGTGGTAATATATTCATACCCGTGATAGTAAGTGTTAGTGATTCGGTGATTTATTGACCTAGTGTAAGTGAATCGGTGATCTATTGAATTAGTGTTAGTGATTCGGTGATTCATTGACCTAATGCTTAGTGATTTGGTGAATCAACCATAAAGGGATAGAGATTTAATACTACTGCGGTTTAGCCATTGGTGATTCAGTGGTTTAGCGATAGTGATACAGTGATTCAGTGACAGTGGCTCGGAAAGTGCTCGTAGTAGACCAAAAGTGCTTTTTGTGATCAACCATGTCTTTCAACACGGAGAAGTTTTTTGAGGACCCTCGGGGGCACCTCTTATCGTTGAAAGATGCCAAGAAAAACGACCTGCGAAAGATTGCTGAGCAAGCAGGGATTCCTGCATTGCCCTCCATGTGGAAAGCAGAACTGCTGGGTAGAGTTTTGGATTTCCTGGTAGACAAAGCTTTCGTTTCATCAGAAGAAACTGCTTCCCTTTGGCCTCTCCCTAGCGTAGCTAAGGCTATAGAGGATCCAGAATTAGTGAAGCTCAAGTTGCAGCTTGAATTAGAGAGAGAGAAAAAGGCAGCTCGTCAAGCTGAATATGAGCAGAAAGAGAGGATGATAGACTTGGAACGACAGGAAAGAGAAGAAAAGATAAAGATGGAGAGACAGCTAG
>NC_090739.1:99439429-99444429 GCF_036898095.1 Palaemon carinicauda | reverse complement strand
GTTTTTGATGAAATGGATGAACTGTTTACAGAAATGAGTGTAATTATAGGGCCAAACGAGAACGTGGTAGAGGGGATTGTACATGATATATTAGATGATAGGGATTTAGATAGGAATAGTGTTAATGTAGCGAATGATTGTGATAAGGAAGAAGTGAATGAGAGAGTATATGGGGGCCCAGTTACTCGGAGTAGAGGTCCCGTTCCCAACTGCGACTGGGTTATGAAAAAAATAATGTAAGTGTTATGTGAGAAGGATTTGGCAAAGTAAGGGGGGAGGAATGTGGAGGATTAATTTTTGTTTTATTTTTTATTTATTTTCTTTTGCCAAATCCAGAGAGAGAGAGAGAGAGAGAAAGATAGAGAGACAGAGAGATAGAGAGAGAGAGAGAGAGAGAGAGAGAGAGAGAGAGAGAGAGAGAGAGAGAGAGAGAGAGAGTAGTTAGCGAATGATTGTTTGTAGTGGGAAAGACTGTTGGTACAAATGAGATTGTTTGTTTATGTTTTTAGTTAGGTTACGACAGTGGTGAATGTTTCGGAGCGAATGCTTTTTTTATTTGACTGCAGCTTAAGGCAGTTGTGTGAGTGCTGGATAACTATTTATATATTTTTTCTTACCAGCAAGGAAGTGTTTTGTATATTTTAACAGTAAGTACAGTTTTGTTTATCTTTGCTTGTCGTGATTGTGAATGACAGAAACAATTTATTATTTATCTTTGATTATAGTGCGATAGTTCAGTTAGTTAGGAGTGTTCGTAAGTATTTTTCTTTTTTATTTTGGCAGGCCGTGATTCCTCCTTTGGAGTGACTCCATTTTTTTAGAAAGTGGATGTATTGTTGATGACCTGGCCTGTATTACGATTTTGTTTGTACTGCTCATGTGACTGCTCAACTGTTGACGACCTGGCCTGTGTATTTGGATTGATGATGATGATGATGACGATGATGATGATACTGGCACCTGTGACTCAAGGAGTTGAGGCCGATATGGCATATTGAGAGAGACTCCTGTTTACCATATAGTGGTAGTTTGCCGTGAAAAGACAGTTCGGCTTGTGTGTGGCGACAGTGCTGGTGTCGCAATATATATAAACATATATTTTGAGTTGGTGTGCGGTTTAGATTTAAGTTTGTTAGGGTTTTTTGCGTTTATTTGGATGGGGTTTATGGTATATATAGTGTGAAGTTTTTGATGCTGGTGATTCTAGTTTAAAGTGTTAAGTTTTGATAAGTTTAAAGTTTTTTTTGTGGATGGTTTGGTTTGATTTATTATAGTTTGTAAGAAATATATAGTTTTAAGGTCATGTTTTTTGTTTATTTTGTCCTTTTGTCTAAGAGTCTGGTTTAGATAACGTCAGGGGAAAGTTTGTGTTGCGGAGACAATTGTCAGAAGTAAGATTCAAGGGTGTGGGGGTTGTTTTTGCAACATCCCGCCACACTGTCATCAACTGGTTGTACCTGGTAGCCTCCAATCTTCAATCATGAAATTAGCCCACTCCGCTGAGAGTCATCTAGGCGTCACGAAGACATACAGGCGCCTCCTAGAAGATTTCTACTGGCCCAGAATGAAGAAGGACGTAAAGAGTTTCGTAGAGAGGTGTCATGTGTGCCAAGTTACCGGAAGGCCTAATGAAAAGATACCACCAGCCCCTCTAGTGCCCATTGGGGTCCCTAATACACCTTTTGATAAAATAATTATAGATTGTGTTGGGCCTTTGCCAAAAACTAGCCAGCGTAATGAATATATACTAAGTGTTCTTTGCCCCACTACTATGTTCCCTCTAGCATTTCCACTTAAAAATATCTCTGCTAGAACCATTATCCAACAGCTGATTAAAGTTTTTACATTGTTTGGTTTTCCTAGGGAACTTCAATGCGATAGAGGTACCAACTTTACCCGTACATTGTTCCAGAGTGCTCTCCATCAGTTTAACATCTTTAATGTTCTCTCTTCAGCCTATTATCCTCAGTCCAATGGGGCCTTAAAGAGAGTTCATCAGATTCTTAAGAATTTGCTACGATGCTATGGAATAGAAACGGAGAAGGAATGGGATGAACACCTAGAATTACTTCTGTACATACTTTGTAGCGTACCAAATGAGTCTACAGGAGTTTCTTCATTCGAGGTGATGTTTGGACGAAGACCCTGGTCCAACCTCAGCATGATAAAAGTACAGATGCTAAAAGGTTCTAGGAAAGAAAATCAGGTAAGCCTTCCCCAATACTTGAAGACCTTGGAGGAGAAGTTGTTGTATATCCATGCCTTCGCTCAAAAGAACTTGCAGCATGCTTAAGAGCTTATGAAGGATAGATATGACAAGAAAGCAAAGGTAAGAGAGTTTAAGTGTGGAGATAAAGTGCTGGTATATCGCTGCGTACCTGGCTCCCCCTTGAGAGTGAAATTCATGGGACCTTATGAGATTATCAGGCAGACCACAAAAACAAATTATATTATTGCAACTCATGACAGACATAAGTCTACTCAGCTTGTACATGTGAATTTGATAAAACCCTATCATGAATCTTCCACAGGTATAGTTAATCATGTAATTCATGACTTTAAATCTGCCAAGCAGAGTTTTTCACTAATGCCTCTTAATCATAAGTCACAGAATGAGATGCAGAATGAGGTACAGACTCCTACCGAAGTTGGTACATAGGTGAGCCATGAGGATGACGAGACTGATTTCAGTGTGAAGTCTACTTTGTCTTGGAAGGAAATGAACAATTCGGAAATTCTAAAGTCCCTTCCACAGTTCCTAGACTGTTCGCCCAATCAAAAGAAAGACTTGAGTGTACTCATTAGCAAGTATGCCTCAATTTGTTCAGATAGGCCTGGAAGTTGCACCAAAGTAAAGCATGATATGGTACTAGAACCTAATACAAAACCCATCAGACAATCTTTTTACAGGGTATCTCATCGCCATCTGCCTATCTTGAAACAGGAAGTGGAATACTTACTGGAACATAACCTCACCAAGCCCAGTACATCCCCATGGGCTTCTCCATGCATTCTGATAAGGAAAGCCAACAATACCTACCGCATGTGTACTGATTGTAGAAAACTTGATTTAAAAACTGTAAAAGACTCTTACCAGTTGCCCAGAATAACTGATAAAATAGATTCTGTCAGTAATGCCAAATATTTAACTCAAATAGACCTGCTGAAAGGCTACTACCAGATTAAGCTAACAGAAAGGGCCAAAGAAGCTTCAGCATTCATCACTCCTTTTGGTTTATTTGAATATAATGTATTGCCATTTGCCTAACCAATGCCCCAGCTACATTTCAGAGGACTATGCAATACATCATCAGCGGACTTCCCCATGTATATGTGTACCTGGACGACATTGTCGTAGCAACCACTACCTGGGAAGAACATCTGAGAATACTAACTTCCCTCTTCAAAAGATTAAGAGAGGCAAACTCGACCATCAACCTTACAAAGAACTCCTTTTGTAAAGGTCAGGTAACTTATCTTGGTCACACCATAGGCAGTGGCACTTTTATTCCTAAGAATGTGAACATTGATGCCGTACAGGAATATCTAGAACCAAGGAATAGGAAAGAGCTTAAGACATTTTTAGGCATGGTGTCATACTATTCCCGATTTCGCCCAAACTTTTCAACAATCACTGCTCCACTTTTTGCTCTAACTTCAACCAAAGTACCTTTTATGTGGACATGTAATCATAACAGAGCCTTTGATCAGCTAAAACTATTTAGGATTTCCAAGCCACTTCTACAAGCTCCTGACTTCACCAAAACTTTTTTTTTCAGGTAGATGCCAGCAACATCAGTTTTGGTGGTGTTCTTTTACAGGAAATTTTGAGTGATGGTGCTGCTTCCTTGCCTATGTTGGAGAGACTCTTGCCCATAGCCTATCATTCTGGATTCCTCAAAGGGGCACAACTCAGATGGGCTACAGTAGAAAAAGAAATATTCAGTATAATCAACACGGTGCTACATTTCCGTCCGTATCTGGAAGGCCTAGACAATGTTATTATCTACTCTGACCACATGCCTCTGAGTGTCCTCCACCGTGCGAAGTTCACCAACCAGAAACTCCTCAGATTGTCCTACATCCTCTCCTCATTTAACATCGAAGTGAGGAGAATCTCGGGATCACAGAGCACCATCGCCGATGCCATATCACATCAACCTCGGCTCCTTATGAGTTGAGAGACATTAATCTTGAATTGTATAAATCTCAATCTTTTTAGTTATATTCTTAAAATAGTCTTGGATAGTAATTATACTCTCAAAAGGGGAGGAATGTCATGTCCTGACATCTTTGTAATTGTCACCTTTATATTCAGCCTCCACCACCGCCATCTGTTGTTGGGTTTTGTCTATAGACTTCAATTTTAGTCCTTGTTTTCCTAGCACCGTTAGTGAATTATTGTAAAATTACTTGTTATTTTCATTTTTGATCCTTGGGAAAAGTGACTTAACAGCTTTCCATGCTTCAGTAAGGGAAGAGCTCCATAACCTTAGGTGGTGAATACTTGTTTCCTAATATAAAGTATTGTGATATTGTGCCACTCTTTATGGTGAGAAGTAAGTAATATACTCTTGATTGTACTTATGGTTGTATCTATCCTACGGTAGCCATTGGAGGCATGTAATAATTTTTCGATCACGGGTGACAACTAAAAAAAGAAAGGTTAATACCAGGAAAAAACGGAATTTCACTACGAAATATATATATATATATATATATATATATATATATATATACATATATGTGTATATATATATATATATATATATATATATATATATATATATATATATGTATATATATAATATATATTATATATAAATATATATGTGTGTATATATATATATATATATATATATATATATATATATATATATATGTGTGTGTGTGTGTGTGTGCGTGTGTGTGCGTGTATAATTTATATATATATATATATATATATATATATATATATATATATATATATATATATATATATATATATAGCAAGAAGATGA
>NC_090739.1:99341929-99419429 GCF_036898095.1 Palaemon carinicauda | reverse complement strand
TCTTATGTACAGTCAAGTTCCAGTGAGCGCTTTTTTTTTTTTTTTTTTTTTTCTTTTTTTTTTTTTGTGGGGTGGGGTTGCTAAATGTTTCCTCCTGTTTCTCTTATTTGAAGTGGGTATTGTACTTTAAGTAATTTAGTATTTTGTATTTACAAGTCATAACATTTATGAGTTTGATTTTAGCAACTAATTTTGCATTATGTACATGTTGGTATTATGTCTACTTAAGAGTTAATTTACTCTAATGAAATGAGAGGCAGACAATTTTGTGGATAGTACTATATGGTTTTATGGGTCTGAGTATGTCAAAAAAGAATCCTATCCCAGGAAAGGGAAGGTAACACAGTTGTTAAGTATAAAAAAAAAAAAAATGATAAGCACAGAAAGAAATGCTGCCTATCTCCAAGTACAAGGAGGGCTAGGAAACCCTTTAATAGATTTAGATCAATACAATCAATCAAACAAGGTGTTCAGAGTTACAAATATAGATTTGTAAATATAGTCAAAACGAAGTGGAAGGCCATTTCATTACTAAAGATATTGGTTTGGCTAAATTGAAATTGATTTACTGCATCCAAAGAGAAGTGTTGTCTGCAGAAATAAAGGCACTTTTGGATAACAAGGCTATTCCTCAATGGTCTAAATTAAGAAATCTTGACCCCTTTCTAGATGATAAAGGATTATTCAGAATTAAGTGTCGTCTTGAGTTTTCTTACTTAGACTATGACACTAAACATCCTGTCATAATTCCCACGGGTCAATTTGCTAAGTTGTTGATCAGATTTCCACAAATTTTTTTGAAGCATGCAGGAGTGGATGCTGTAATTTGATCCCTACGGAATAACTTTTGAATTATAGGAATGAAGAAATCAGGTAAGACAGTAATGAAGGAAGGTTTAAGTTGTCGTTAGCTTGATTCAAAACCTTGCAGGACTGATTACCCTAGTAAGAAATTTTATGTATTGTGGTTCACTTGTGGTGTTGTACGAGCCGTACACCTAGAACTTACAGAATCTTTATCTTTGTCTAACTGTTTATTGGCTATAAGAAGATTTATTGGCAGGAGAGGTGTATCTAGTGTCATATATTCAGATAATGCAAAGACTTTTGTAGCTGCCAGGTATAAAGTACAAAGGATGTATGGCCACTTGGCTCCTAAATGGAACTCTATAGCCCCTCGTGCTCCCTGGTGGGCCGGCTGTGGGAGAGGCTCATTAGGTCAGTTAAGCTTGCCTTGAGAAAGACACTTAGTTTGAACTATGTAAGTAAGAGTGAATTAGAAATTATATTAGTAGGAATAGAATCATGTATTAATTCCAGACCATTGACCTATGTGACTGATGAACCTGATTCCATTCATTATCTCACTCCCTCATATTTTATCCTAGGAGGAGCCCCACACTGTAAAACCTTAATAAATTTAGAGCCATATACGTTGACTTCCAGGGACTTGAATGAAAGAGAAGCTGTATTAAACCAGGAGCTAGAACTTTTTTGGAAAATTTCTAGTCACAATTATATAAATAATTTGCCTCAAGTTGTTAAAGGATTCAATAAGAAATGTGATTTGCTTAAGGGTGACCTTCTGCTGATAAAGAAGATAACATTCCTATATTAAAGTGGCCTCTTGGGATTATTGTAGGTGTGTTTAATGGTAAAAATGGACTTGTAAGAAGTGTTAGGCTCAAAACTAAAAAGGGAGAGGTGACTATACCCATTCAAAGATTGTATGATCTAGAAGTAGGTAGATCTGAAGATTTGATTACTACTGGTGCATCCTGTAATGATCTTGATAGAGATGTATGTGATAATCCTCAAATGCCCATGTATACTGTGATAATCCTCAAATGCCCATGTATACTATGGGTGAAGATTATGTGCTTCCTGAGTCTAGGGCTGGTAGTGATGAAGATGTACTTCCTAAGGCTAGGTCCGGTAAAGTAATTAAGCCCCATACTAAGTTAGATTTATTAAGTCACTGTGTGAATCATGCAGTTGTGCATGTCAAGCAAAACTTGATGTGATTGTTAGTTTGTGAAACTAAATTAATAATTTTCACTGGGGATTTTTCTTTCAGGAAATATTTAGATAAGGTCTAAGTTGTGCTCTTTGATAGGTGGCTTCATCCCCTATTACCGGGAGGATGTTGAATTTAGAAAGATGGTTTTCTGCATATATCCTTAAAAGAAGCTTTCTTAAAGTGTACCTGAAATAGCACCGCCTTTTTTCTTTCGTACATACAGGTTCCAATGTTTTTTTTTTTGGGGGGAGGGTGTATAAATGTTTCCTCCTGTTTCTCTTACTTGAAGTGGGTATTAAAGTACAAGTAATTTAGTATTTGGTATTTACAAGTGTTTTTTTCAAGAAGGCGTCCAAGATGGCCGCCGAAACCTTTGAACCATCATAACTTTGTAACTATCAACTCAAATTTGATGATCTTTGTGTCTATTCCTACATTTTTGGAGGCAAAGAACACATTAATACAACTAGGGATACCATTGAGCTGTTAAATCATTATGAAATTGAGTTCTTGACCTTCAGATGTTCACTATCACCTTACAACAAGCAATATTAAAAGAATGTATGCTTAGAGGTATAATGATAGCAAACTAATTAGGAGCGTCTTCTATAGGGTTGTTAACTTACAGTACTCATGTTTAGATAATCTTCCAATTATATCAAATAATACACTCATGAACTTGCTGGGGCCATAGGGACTCTCATGGAAGGGACCAGCCTAAAAAACATACTTGAGACTGTTTATGGAGAAAATGCAGTGGTGCATATGTTAACAGGGAAAGCTGTCCCGAGGGCTTTGCAGGGCCACCTTCTTGTTGACAAGTGCCTACATAGCCAGCTTTTGATGGATCAGGCAGAGGATTTGTACTCCTCCCTTCTTATTGGAGAGATGATGCTAGAAGATGCTGCGTGTTCTGAGGTTTTGATAAAACTTGAGACAGTAATGGAGAAGACGAAATCTGAACTTACTCAGTTGTGGCTGAATTATCAGTGTATGGTTGGCATAGCAAGAATGTTGATCAAGGCAGAACTTACTGGATCTTGGTTGATGCATTTGCAGGCAGTGTCCAATTGCCTTACTGTCTTTGCTGCAGCTGGGCACTTCAATTATCTACGATCTGCTCATTACTACCTGCAGCAAATGAGCAACATGGAGTAAAAGCACCCAGTTGTTTATCGAAAGTTCCTTGATGGTTTTCATGTTGTTCGAAGGAGCAATCATTGCTGGGCAGGACTAAGTAGTGATCTTGCCATAGAACAAACATTGATGAGGTCTCTAAAGAGCACTGGTGGTCTAACCCATGGCAGTGGGATGTCAGAGGAGATGCGTAATCTTTGGTCCTTATCTGCACCTGTAACATCTGAGTACAACAGTGCAATGCAAGATTTTTACCAACCTAACCTATACTACAAGCCCACAACACAAAGATTCAACTGAGGCATGCGTTAAAAGAGAGGCATCTAATCTTGAGAAAATTCAGACAAAGATTGCAGCCTGTTCACCCTTCACATCTGATACTACTCTGAGAAACATTATCAACGGAATAGTGGCTGGACCAGATGTGAATGTACATGCCTTTGAATCAGTTGGGTACAAGATCATTAAAGATATGATGGTAAAGCTAGCATTTACTTACAAATTTAAGCGGAAAGACAGAGCCAAAACCCTTGGTAATATCTCTCCTGTGAAGATTGCTCCTGATCGTACCATTGATCCTGCCCTTCTGTTCCAGCATTTCCTTGTCGTGTCAAGATCAGGGGATCTTTCCCTTGAAGAGGTTTTGACATATGAGCTAAGCCCATATCCTCCAGCCCTCTTTGAGACCAGGGACATTCTTCGAAAAGCAGATAAACCTCTGCTTGCTCAAGCAATTCGAGACCATGTTACAGACTTTTCAAGTGAGGCTGTGATTAACTCCAAACCTAAAACATATTGTTATGTGCTTGATGGTATCTTAAGTATTAAAAAACACTGGGTAATTATGATTAAGAAATATTCAAACATCTTACTTCAATTCCTTAACAGGGGTATGAGTGAGTACTGAAATGAGCACTGGTGATTGAAATAATACACTCTTTACAAAAATATATATATTCTTTAAAAATTACAACATTTTGAAAGAATTTACATAAAAAAATAAATCACTCGAAATATTAAGTCTGAACAAAACTTAGATTAAGATAAAATTGTAATGCTCTGAAAATTATAATCACTCGACTCGAAATATTAAATCTGCCTTAGACTAATAAATGAATACTTATGAAAATTATACAATCACTTGTTTCACTGGAAATTAAATTTTATACATTACCACAACACAATAAAATTAAAATCACCTTTAACATCATCGTAACGTTTCACCTTACTACACACGATATACTGTATGTTGTAATTAAACTCAATCACTTTGGAGAGGACACACTATAGGCACTAAAGAGTGAGAGGGATGTTCTTTGGCTCTTTCACAGGGCAAGCTGGGTCTCTTCTGCCCTATGCATACCTAGGGACATATATATATATAGACTTAGTAACTTCTCGATTATTCTAGGTCAGAGATCTAGAACCTTTGGGGCTGGCTTAACCCTGGACAGGTAAATGTCTAAATCGATAACATAACAGGTAAACGTGTAGCGTATATGCTAACGCTTGTTTCAACTGCACTTGGTAGTTCCGGTAATGCATTTTTTTTATTAAATTTTTTATACATATAATTCTAGCTATCTGCGACTAGGATATACTCAATAAAAAACATGGAAGTAACGTAATGATTTTTTATTAACTGAGACCTGAAAACTTTTGTTGATTTTGAGAGACTACTACTCTCGGGGCCCTGGGAGCCTTTGTCCTTGCTACATGATAAAAACAGCTTAATGGTAGTTTCTAGGAGTCCCTGGGGCATATTCAGTTGAAAAATGAACCTCCTAGGCTGAAAACAGAAAAATCTGGAAAGTAAAGAAAAAGGGGAAAATTTTTGGTAACAATAAAAAAAGTTACATGTGACAAATATTTTTTTTCTAATATAAATTATGAATTGAGACTGCTGAAAATTGTATACATAAAATTTGAATAATAGATAAATAAGATGGTATAATAAAATCCTGAAGTAGAAAAAGTTAACTATTTTTTTTTTAATTTCAAAAGAATAACTAGCGCCGATAATGAATTTTCCTCTTTCATATTTACACTATTCCAGTCTATATGACCTAAAATAATCGAAAATTATTGGTAGAATTGTAGAAAATATTAAGATAAAACAGAAAATAATGAATACTAACCATTCTGGGCTACATTCAGTGCATTTTCAGTTGAAAGATGAACCTCCTAGGCTAAAAACTGAAAAATCTGGAAAAAAAAAATCGTCACTGGGAAGTTGTTCTCATTTTTAAATTCAATATCTTCCTCACATGTGCTATCTACCTCTATTTCGTCATCATCAACCTCTGTATCGCTTCCAAGGTCATCAGTGCTAAACAATCTCATCAAGATCTCCTACCAGGAAAAACAAAAATGGCGATTTCCGAAAAACAGCGAGAGAGAGGACAATGGCAGTTGTTTCTTCGGCTGTGTCTCTGGTCTAACTAACCGGTGCTGGGTAAATTTCCGCTCAGAAGCCGATCCCAAGCGGCGCAGAAGTGAAAAAGTGGTTTCGCGCATATAGGCGGTAGCATATACGCTACACGTTTACATGTCCAGGTTTAAAGGTGTGAGGTTGCCAATGATTAAACTCTCGGACGTATACCAACACATCAGGGACACGACTCTCTCTCAGCTAACTCCACCCACCTTTGTCCTCAAAAATAAAAAAAAAGATAAAATCTAACACTGGGGTTTTCGAGAACTTTCCAAAACACGGGGCAAATATAAGAATTGTGTATTTTCTCACAAACATGACCCAATACCTCAACTGACAACTATTCGTACATTTCTTCACAGCAGCCCCGAATTTGAAGTAGTAGTTGCATAACTGTGGCCGATGGGCATCGGTAAGTGGTTGGAGAGGCTTTTGGTTGGGGCATAAGCGATGGGTGGTATATGTTGGTGGAGGGCAGCTCTGTCGCCACTCTGGCACATCATGGGTTGGGTGTCTGTATCCTACCGCATTCATGTCAACTTCGGTCAATGTTGAATAGTTGTCCATTTCGCCAGGAGTGGAGGCGTTAATGGAAGTCTGGAAGGCAGTAAAGTGGTTGTCCACAAGGCCGTCAACTTTGGTCATCAGGTCCTTAATGGGCAAAATATCGACATTGGGGATGGCAGCACTTACAGGTTCGAGTAGGCGCCGTACCCAAAGTGCACAAAATAGATTCACTTCACGAGGAGAGCCATCAGTGGCAGGTTACCGGCGAGCAATACTAGTCATTTCACTGAGGGTGAGCAAAGCCTAAAGTTCCCCCAACGGTTGTTGAGAGAGCTAAATAAATTCTGCTATGTGGGCAGCAAGTGATGTTGAGCACTGCTCCAGGAGGTATGATTTGAGGTCTACATATGTCATGGGGGTGTCCCCTTGTTCGTACAGCAATTCCGATATTTTTGGGAAAGTGTCCTCGGGGATGGCCGCGAGAACATAATCAGCTTTAGTGCTTGAACAAATTACGCCCTTTATATGAAACTGGACTTCAGCACATTGGAACCAGGAGAACACTTCTCCGCTGGCGATTAATGTTAGTTTCAAGATTTGGGGCGTTGATAGCAGAGTCAGTGCTTGCGTACGGCACCATCAAAGAGTAAAGCATGGGAGGTAGTTGAACAGTCCGGTGGGCACCAATGTGCCAGCAAGCAGTTAGGTTGTAACTGAGAGACTCGTGAATGTAACTGAACTTTATTTGGTCAGAGCTTGAGTATTTCTACAACTCATTCCAGTCAAGAACGGCACAAAAACTCAAACCAAATGGTGCAGGAAAATGCATGAATAGACCAGTTATCTGTGAGAGGGAAGAGCAGTAATGATAATATTAAAAAAATAAGAAATACCGTTGTAATATACGGGTGTGTGTGATACACGAGAGGTACAACTCCTTTTCCATGAGTCTTTGGGAATGACGTGGGCTCACTGGAGGGATACTGACTAGGGACTCTATTTCTGGGTCCTAACAAGGCGCCACAGAAACAGGGCAAGAGGGGTCACTGATAGTGGGTGGCACTAGGCAAAGAAAATGGCAATTATACCACTACACTCGACCACTAGGGTGATGTATTTGATAGTCTATTAACTTTCCATGGCCCATGACAATCACCTTGGGCAAGGAGTGTAAATGCTCATCATACCAGGTCTTTACCTGCTCATAGCGGACCGGCTGCACGGAGGTCACAGTTTTTAGTCTTGACCTACCACTCCTCCATGGAAAGTTAGGAGTATTCTACAAGCTCCAGTAAACCACAGTCTAAATCTTCACAATCAATGTTGCCAGACAGGGCTATTTTCAGGATGAGGTGCTTAAATGATCATTTATTTGCGAGAAGTGGGGTGAGGTTACCATGTGTTGAACTCCCCACCTCTTCTTAAAATCCTTGACCTCTGTGCCAGTGACTTGTGGCCCTCCATCTTTTCTAAGGCAAAGAGGAGCACCAACTTCATCGCAGTAGTGACAGAAGATCCTTATGGTACTAGAAGCGGTTGTATCACCTTTGCAGGCCATCCTGATAGGCAATCAACAACGATGAGGAAAGACTTCCCTGCATCAACAATGAAGTCAGCTGAGATGGACTCAAAGGGTCTTGTAGGATTATCGTTATCCATTAGAGGTTCTTGTTGCTGAGATGGCTACAATGTCTGACATGCCTCACAAGCTCTGACCATGTTGGCAATATAAGCATCAATGCCAGACCAGAAGACTGACTGCCTTGCTCTGAGCTTGGTGGCTTCCACACCTCTGTGGCTGTCGTGCAAAATGGACAAGGTGCAGCAATGAAAGCCAAAAAGAACTACAACTCTTACTCCACACAGGACAAGGTCACTATTAGCATAGAGATCTGCACGTGGTCTCTAGTATGGCAGTAAATAATTGTGAAGGTCATATCTGTTGCAAGGAAATCCTGATGTGACACAATCAAGTAGACGAGTATATCCAGATCTGCTCTTGCTGGTTCGCGAAGATCCTGGAGTATTCTGTCGGCATCCTGACCTGAAGACTCGTCTGATAGAGTAACCAGGTTCATGGCTATGACAGTTCGGAGATGAACAGCAGAAGAATCACCTGAGATTTCATCCTCCTATGTGGAGTATCTGACTGGGGCTCCAGACAATTCGTCTGAGACACAGAACAACTTACCAGCAAACCATACAGCTGTAGAGATGTAGGGGGAGATCTTCTTCTTGAGACACTGGAGACTTTCAAAAGCATCCAACATATAACTGTTCAGAATAGGTATGAGGGGCCTATGATCCATCATCAGAGTAAGCTGGCTAAATATAGCCTACACTTTGACATTACCCAGAACACAGCTAGCATCTTAAACTCAGCTGTGGCGTAGAGTGTCTCTGCATTGATGAGAAAACGAGTTCCACACTGAATTAGACAAAGGGTGTCCATTACCATGGTCCTGCGGGATATCACATCCAATCCCATTGAGGCATGAAGCATCTGTCTGAAGAACAACAGGTAGGTCTGGGTCAAAGAGGGCGAGAACTGGTGGACTGGTAAAGGCTAACTTGACATGTTGATAATCTTTATCATGGTTGGAGGTCAAGACAAATGTTCTCTTGGGACTCATCAGGAGGCGTAGAGGTTGGACTGCAATGGAGATGTCAGGCAAAAACTCTAATAACCGGTTGACCAATCCTATAAACGATCTGAGGTCTATCAGGTTAGCAGGAGTTGGTAAATCCTGATAGCAATGACTTTATGCCAATCAACTGAGATGCTGTTTCCTTCGAGCTTGTATCCACAGAAGTTTACAGAGGGGGCAGCAACCACAAATTTGTCCTTGTTGAGTTGGATCCCGGATTTGTGGCACTTGATGAGCACTTTGTGGATACAATGAAGGGGGGTAACGCAGTCTTCGTCGTAGAGAAGGAGGTCATATATCCCTTTAACAGTTTTGGATACATTGAAGGGCCATATCACCTTGCAGGCAGAAGGCTGTAAAGCCCATCGGTCCTCTACAATGTATGAACCAACCATTTGTCGTTATAAAGGTGGATTAATGTTGATCATCTTCTGCCAATTCCATTTGCCAGTACCCATAGTGAGCATCAGTTATTGTGAAGTAGCGAGCCTTCGGGTCCACACTGCGTATACCTGTGTAGGGTGTGGGTGAAAGGTGGACTAGATGAGAAACCTGGTTGTTCACCTTTGTTAGGTTGACAGTGATTCGTACTCCTGTCCTATTCTTAGTAACAACAACGAGAGGGTGGCACCAAGATGAATGGTCATCACCAACAGGATTGACAATCCCTGGGGCCATAATTGAGTCAAACTCTTTTTTGACTTGGTCCATAAAAGCAAATGGAATCTTTTTTGGGGTGTGTATGGCAAAAGGCACTGCATCTTCCTTTAAGTGTATTCTCATGGGAGGACCAGCCATTTGCTTGGGAGGAGCTGTCTTCAAATCTTCTTTTGAGACCAACACATCTTTAAGCTCTTTGAGAAAGTATTCCTTGGCTGCTGAAGGTGACGTGGTTGCCGAGATTGGTAGCTCCTTATATCTATTGACATGTCTGACTTCTAAAATAGGTTTGGGAAAGTCTGAAGATATTTTGGCCAGTTCTTGACAATGACCATAGGACAAAAGTGGAACTTCTACATTTTCCTAAACTTATATTCTGGCCTGGCATAACATGATTGCTTGCCTAGGATGAGGATAGCTTGTAATATGCCCAGGTCAGGTGACATCAGAGATCTATCCGCTGTGAACGTTATATCCGGCGGAGGTGGTTACAAGCAGTTCCTGGAGATACCTATGGTGTCAAGGTGTTGCTGTTTGATAACAGTCACGGTAGTACCTGTGTCAGGAATCATCCTGATGTGAGAGTTGATGTCACCAGGTGACAAGAGGCTATAGATAGATAGGTTTGATCATCTTGGAAATGGTGGAAGGGGTTCCTAAGCAACGATAGCTGGTCCGTGAATCTTGTTGTTTGTTGGAAACTGAAGAGGTACCACTGTTGCTTGAAGATCTGACTTGATGACCAATTTTCCTCGTATCCTTGCTACATTTATCAAAGTGTCAAATGTGGTAACAACAGCACTGGATCTTTCTGGCAGGTTACTTGACTGTCCAGGACCAATGACCAACATGGTTACAATTTCTGCAGGTACTGTTGGTAGCAAGTCATTTATCATGTTCATGCTGCTGGGCACAGCACTAGCATAAAGCAGCTAGCTTTGATTATTTTGGTGAAGGTGGAGGTTTTCTGCTTGATTTCTTGTTTCTCTTGTAGACTAAAACGGCACACAACTGACTGGGTGGGCCACGTATGGCAGAGGTTGTAGTTTTAGCTGCCTCATATGATTGACAGACAGTGTAGAAGTCTTGTAGAGATTTGGTATCAAAGGAACTTTTGAACTAACTCTGCATCTAAAATACCTACCAAGCTTATCAATTTTAATGGGGTCTCTTCACATGCAGCAGCATTACCTGAGAACAAATCATCTTCTTTTGCAATGCCTTGAAGTCTCATGTAGAAATCAATGAAAGATTCTCCTTTCAGTTACTTACAACTAAGTAATTTTCTTCAGCAAAATGCTTCATTCTTAAATTCCTTTGTTCGCAACTGTATTGTCCAGGACTTCATCTACAGACTTATCTGTAGAGGGAAAAATTTGTAGCATGTGATCTAAAACACTCTGTGTTTCTAGAGTTAAACACATTTTCATCTGGATCATTTGTTATTTTTTTTTTTTTGCATGGACCCTTAGAAAGATCCGCCATAACGGAATATTCATTACAACAATGTTTCCATTTGCATCTGCCTTCAGTGAGGGTGACGTTTGAGCCGTCGCTTTCTATGAAGGTGAGAGAGTGGGTTGATTGGAATCAGAATTCACCTCTGTGCAGGTATAGAAGTACCTGGATGTGAATAAACAATAGGTGCAAGAGTTTGAACGAGAGCAGTAAACCTTACATTTTCTTCTCCTCTTCTAATATCATCCTCTCTTTAGCGAATCGCTTCTTGTTTTCTTCTTTCTTGTATTCTTGTTTCATCTTCTCTCTTCTTTGTTCATCCTCATATAAGCAAGATTCCTCTAAAACCCGAATCAAAGATGTGTGGAATACAATGGAAGATAACTTAACAGGAATAGATACGAAGAAAATCAGACTGTGTATGATGGCAACAACAAATAAGTGTTTGCAATGCTAAACCAATGTTGCCGTATCATATTACTAAGATTCCAGAAAATAACATACTGGTATGCAATATCTGAACTAATGCTTGCAAGTACATAATACAGTAAATGATACATGAAATAATAATAATCATGTGTTTTTTCATGTACCTACAATGCTAGGAAGGCTTCTTATTAAGTAGAATTGTTGAAAAATAATTTCCACACTTATTTGTTACTTTTGTTTGGTGTCATTCCTCGCATGATATTACCTTTCATTGCCATCGTATTAAAAGGTTAAATTATTTCACCAATAATCTTCAAGTACTTTTATCATTATAAACTTATTTTGACATAATGATCCCACCAGATTACGTGTTTTATAATGAAAATTATGCATATGATTTAATGGTACTCAATTCTATTACATTCTAGAATATCTAAAAATATGGAATTCTATGCGATATTAGTAAGAGCAAATTCAAATTAATAATCACGCCAGGTGGGAACTGTACGAACTGTCATGTTTTAAATGTTGTAATTTCGGTGAAATATCTGACTCATTTCCTCTTCCATATCACGTCCTTATAGTAGAATATTCTTAATATATTGAAGACCTGACATGAAATCAAATTTCGTACTAGCTGAGACAGGAGAGAATTGTACTTCAGTAAACAAATACTGCATTCATTTTTACCTTCTGCTATTTCTAAGACTAGTAAAATATGTAAATGAGTAAACTACTATACATATAAAATTTTTCACTGTCAATAAGATATGCCATCCCTTATAGTAACTATAAGATGGTTTTGGCGAAGAATAAGCCTGTTTTTAGGGAGGTGCAGTGTGGTCTCCAATGACTTCCATGTGAAAGGCTAGAACATTAAATCAATCAGGGCATAAATAACAAAGAAATATTGCCTCCCCTTGAGCTCATGCTTACTAAAATGCAACACAGCACCTCAAATGCAGAAATTCGTCTGCTTTGAGTGACTTCATTACTACGTCATCACCTCATAGGAACCATCATACAAGCAAGAGACAATGCTACAAGTGCGTTACTTTGCTCCCACTCCCCTGTACGAGGCTAAGGAGAGGGGGGTGTCCTTGAGACCACACAGCACCTCCCCAAAAATAGGTTTTTCCTTCATCTTAACTCCATTTTGGAAGTTAATGCTATGTGGTCTCCAAGGATTAGTACCAGACTCATGCACCATTAAGGACAACCATGTGCAATCAGGCAGGACATACAACACATGCACATGTTTCCATGAATAAGAAGTAAAACTAAAAAGTCTGACTCTTACCTTATAAAGTGTGACTAATGAATACTGGATGTCTATCTGTCCGCTTCTCATGAAGGACCAAGCCGACTAGGTCCATCTCTCCAGACTATCCCTGTAATGATTACGAATGCGCAAAGTATCCCACATGAATGTTGTACTGCTTGGATTTGTATCAGGTAGTGTTGAATGAGCACCCTATGCCACGACCAACTTTTAAATCCCTGGATGTCTTCAAATTGCATATTAGCAAAGAACACTAGTGAAGAAGCAATTTTTCTCAAATCCTTGGTTTCAAAGAGGAAGACAGGATTAGCTTTTTTAATTATGGAAGTCATCAAATTAAAGATAGCCCTTGATGAGAGGAACTTGTTAGCCTGGGTTATTTCAAATATCTACCGTCTTAGGACATGGGTCTCTGTAAGTATATTTAAGGTAGATGCTGGACAGAGGTTACTATCTCCCAACTCTGAAGAGGTTTTTCGATTTTGGCTAAGAGTAGGCCAAAGATCAGCAATAGAAAATTACCTGAGATTAAGGTAATGAGCTCCTGGTCCTTCCAAAAGGCTGCAAGTTCAATTGACTCTTGTTCCTGAGGCTAAAGATATTAAAAATCCAGAATTTTGATAAAGTTCACTAAGGGAGAGGGGGGAATTGTTTAACTTTATCCAAAGACCAAGATGAAACAGGAATTAGTGGAGATGCCAAAAAAAGAAACTGGGTGATCTTATGAAACATGTTCGAGTCTAGATCCATTTCAAAAGTACACATGAGAGGTTTTGTCAATGCTGACTTCATATAACATAATAGTTGATGGTTGGAGGTTCCTATCCTCAAAGAGCTGCACCAGAAAGAAAGCCAAGAAAACCAGGGTTATCTGACAAGGTCACATATTCTTTAGAAAAGCCATCCGAGTTTTCCCCACAGATTGTTAATATCTTATGGATGAGGACTTCTTGCAGCTCATCATATAAGTCGAATTTTGGACTGTTAATATACTTCTTGTAAATACAGGAGAGAGAATCCTAGCATAAATATACTCAGTCATAAAGGAGGAAGTGAAGATAATCGGACTTGCTATTTTCTGATACGGCTGTGCAGATGGAAGCAGGTGTAGTCGTGGTCTCAGACACTGCATTAGTGAATGCTATGGGCTGTTTGGTCAAAGTAGAGCGAGCTATTAGCACAACTGTCAATGAAAATTCATAAAGGATAATCAAAGCCTTTGAAATCCAACTTGTCAGAGGAAACAGCTACTGTAAATTAATGGCCCTCTGTTCCAATCCAGATTCAAAGTACCTGTTGCCACTGGTAGAGAGTCCAAATTCATGGCTACATATAGGGGAAGCTAGTGGTTCTCTATTATTGCAAACAGGTATATTTGGAGATCTCCTGAAAAGAACTCTAATTCAAAGTTGATTCTGTATGCAGGAGTGTCTGTCTGGATTGGGTGTCTAGCGATACATTGAGCTAACCAGACAGATGGAATGGTGAGAGGAACATATTTCTCTCCAAAAAGAACATTATAATGGGAAAATTCATTACATTGAGAATTCTTGAGCTGGACATCCCACTTCCTAAGCAACAGACAGCTACTTGGTTATCTATGAAAATCTTTATGCTGAGTCTCTTCAACTTCAGGAAGACTGCCATCGGTTCCAACACATTTATATGAAATGCTTCAAAATGGGGACCATTTCCGAGCCACATAGGTCTTTTCTGAATGACTTCCCCATCCCGACCGGAATATGTGTGTATGAAGGATCATGGAAATAGGGGAAGGAAACAATGGGACTGGCATGGAAAAGCCATTTGATGAGGTCCATGGTTTGAGAATTCTATTTCAACGAACAGACAACTGACCCCCGAAGATCTTGAAACCCCTTCTGTGCTACTCTTTTCCTTACCCAATTGACATCTCTAAACCTGGTTTTTAACACTTGTTTATTGAGGCAAATTGAAGAAGGCCCAAAATCTTCTTCAGTTACCACTTGTCAGAAAGAACCTGGCCTTTGCTGAGATGCTTTCACTAGGCTTTGAGTGATTTTCAACATATTTCATTTAAATCCTAACCACTGATATGCCCTTCTTGGAATTAGTCTTGATTTTGCAAGGTTAATCAGGAAACTTAGAGCCAGAAGAACCTGCAAGCATTGATTTGTGTATTTGAGGCATAATTCTTTTGTTTCTGCCCAAATCAATTATTTGTCTTTATAACTATGAACAGAACTTTCTTCTACAGTAAGAGTTTGACCACTACAATTGCTAGCTTTTTAAACTCTTGGGACAATATTGAGACCAAACAGCATAGCCCCCTACCAAGGTGAAACCATACCTAAGATCGGAAGAGGGCAGTACTAAAGATATGCCAATCGGCATCTTTTATATCCATATTACAGGTCCAAGTCCGTTAGTGTGGTAGTAGGCTGACATGTAGGATGGTCGTCATTTTGAATATGTCCCACCTGATGTTTTTATTGAGATGCAACAGGTTAATGATCATTCTTCTCATTAGGGATTCTTTCTTCAGTACACTGAATAGTCTGCCCTGGAATTTTGGAAGCCTGCACTTTTCTAAGCAGTTGAGTTCCAGAGTTCTGGTCTGAAGAAACCTTTAGCATGGAGGAGGTTTTCACATCCATGACCAGCCGAGACCTCTTGAGACTATGCTCTGCAACCACGAGGAAATGTTCCAAAGCATTCCAAAGCGATGGAAACGACCCCCAATCTAACGCCCCTCACTGATGAGATCCTCTGCCTCTATGCCACTTGTCAGCTCTTCTTTTTCTCTTGGAATGTCTTGAGTGCCCTCACCTTGCTCTATAACCAAAGTTTGACTGGCCATGTGATTGTAATAGTAGTATTTTGCAATAGTTGATAGGGTTTTAAAGGTCCATCTGAGGTGAGTCTGTCATAGGTGATATTCTAAAAGTCTGTCAAGGGTGGATTTGCCTTAGCTTATAATATAATTGTTCTGTTTGAGGTGGTTCTGCCTCAGCTGATGTAAAGATGGTGGGATTTATTAAAAATGTTAGAGTCAAGCTCATTGTGGTTTGTTTATAAACAAAAACTATGTAAAATAGGGTGTGGTTTGTTTACCAACCTTGTTGCTCTCAAGACCATTACTTTCGGAATTGCCTTTCTTAGAGTCATTCAAATTGGAGGTCAAGGTCATTGTGGTTAAAAAATATTGGGGATATTTTCAAGGTCATTGTTGTTTACAAACACTTGAGACTTACCTCTCATGGTTTGTTTACATACATTGTTTTGTTAAAAGCATTGTCCCTATCGAAAGTCACTAGGATTTGTTATGCACATTGGAGTTTCCGCTTTTTCACCTTGTTTGTTTACAAAGTCTGGAGTGTGCAACTTTCTCAAGGTTATTAAGATTTTGTTCATAAACACTGGAGTCCGATCTTTCAGCAGTCAATGACCTCCATAACTTTTGGCACACCAAAAATTTTGTATACTAACAAAAGTGTCAGCTTATAAGCTAAAGAGTATGGTTTAGGAAGGACCCATAGGTCCGGGGTTTGAGGGAATAAAGGAACAATAGTGAGCTGCCCTCACAATGCTGATACGAGCCCTTGCAGCTGTAGTTTGTTAGTTAGGCTTCTCAAAGGTTTGGGGACAATAGCCAGGTAATACTTCCAACACAATAAAAGTACAAAATGCCTCGAGAAATCATTATTTTACAGCCAGACATAAAGTGTTAGTCGCGGTTGCACAATATTCATGCCACCACACAGCGTTGATGTTATGCTTACAAACATCCGCATGTCAACCTCTTTAGTGCAGCTGGCGAGTTTTTTTCTGAAATGTGTTATTAGAGGGTGTCATAATTAACCACAAAGAGTTCGCAGAGGTAGACCTTATCAACATTAACTTTGGTTGGTCGGGGTCTGAATAATCCCCCCCCCCCCCCCCCACACACACACACACACTGCTCACCCCACCAAGGGATCTGAATGGATACGGGCTATCACACATGTCATAATAACAAATTATTACAGGTCATACATCTCTGGCAGGTATGCTGCTTCACTAGAAAACCTGAGTGCCAGAGCTTTATTTACGTCTTTTAGACTTTGGAACACAAACGTTTTTTGGGGACGCCACTCCCCACAAACGATGGATGTGACAGACCCAGTTTTGGAAAATAAAAAAAAAAAAAAAAGAGAAAAATATAGGCACAAATTTTATTAATCCAGAAAATACGTAAGGATATTACAACCTTTCTTAATTATGTTTAAGGCTCAAAACAAGAAAGCAAAAGAAAAATTAAACATTTTAGTGGTAACTCAAAAAAGATTGAAATACACCCAAAATGAAAGCAATTTTGATTTATTGAATGTTACTCTTTAAATACAAAAGCTAAAGACTTGTCCTTCTGCACACGCTCGTACAGACATATGAAGCATAAGCACGGGCAGCCTCAACCTTCTAGTACAACATCTTGCTGTGATGGAGATAGGCGAAAAAAATGCTTTTTTAGTATTAAAAATTGATATACAGGAAATACAAATTTTGTATATAGTTGTGTATCCCTGTACATACTACACCTCTTTCTTTTCAGAGATATTTTTTCTTTTGTAGTTTTTTGGTAAATTTCTATATCATTATATCGTTTTTTCATACTGAGAAATCAATCTTTTTTGCTGCTGCATTAATAAACTATGCTGTCAGGGCTAATTCCAACTATATTAGAACATCAATATTATCAATCAAATATTCCTCTACTGAAGCTACATTGATCATAAGTGGGTGGAGAAGGTGCACGCCATCTCTTTTCCCTTAAGTAATCCATTCCTTTCCCATTTTGTTCAATTTCGTTAAGTAATCACAATGTGAAACATCTGAAATGTATGTTCCCTTGTAATCATGGAAAAGATATCAAACCCGTCTGAATGTTTTGACCTTGTGAGACTTAGGTGAAACCAATAATTTTATAAAAGACCACCATTTGAAATGAGGATTTGATTATATAAGCTTTTCTCCAATGTAAATCTAACTTGACTTAAAAATAGTATTTGTCAAACCATTGGCAAAGGCAGTGTCATTACCCAACGTGGTTCCAGTGATGCTGTAACTTTTAAATGTAATTCTATAGTGAGTGGTTAAATCAATTTGTATCACCTCCAAACAATTAATTCGAAATTCGAGATAGCATTTAGCGATAGCTCCCCAAATGTAAGTTTAATGGAGAGGATAAAATAGGTCTTTCACAGAAGTTTCTACTAATCACATACGATTAGGTCTTGGGAAGGCATCCAAAACATCCGCCGTACACTGAGATGTAGTTAATTCACTCCTCACATTACTGGTAATTCTCGGAGCTACGGATGCTATTCTTGATATCTTTACCTCCACACTGTTTAAATGGAACTAAATTGCATTGCGCTAAACAGGTCCTTATATCCTGATTTTCTACGAGGAGAAATTCTTTTTTCCTTTCTCTTCCCATTTCCGGTGACGATACGCTTACTAGCAGACTTTAGGAACTCTATTCCCCTTTGTATGGGAGTAGTCTTAAAATGTTTTGTACCTTCTCGTAATCAACCCATAACTGTTTGTCCAAATTTGAGGGCATTAGGTAAAGCTAAAAGGTCCACTACCTTTTAAGCGATCATCTAGGAACTCTTAAGATTTCAATATCCCCCTAAAGCTCCTCCACTCTGGAGTTTTATCGGGTAACTAGTAAATATAATACTAAACTCCTCAGAAGAGGGAGGATAAATTCAACTATCATGGCGGCTCACTCGGAAATAGACACCCAGTGCTTGGTAGCTACTTTTATATTGTTTTCTTTTTTTTTTTAGTATAATATGAAGTGTGCATATTGTGGTAGAATCTTCATGAAACTGAATCTCTCATCCTTCTTGGTCAGCCAAATGGATAGATATTGCATCCAGTTCCTTTGTTACTAAACGATAATACACATAATTATGATAACCTCTTATTTTACTGGCCCATATACTAGACTGTCTAATAAAATAACTTTCTTATCTCCAAAATATGAATGTTCAATGATGCCCAAAAAAGGACAAAGTCCATCCTCGATGTTGGGGAAGGGGGAAAAGGAATCAGCAATTCATGAGTTTCAATTAAACCAAAACTAGCCACAATTTTCTTCCGAAATTTCAATCTCATAGAAAGAAAAGGTACTCTTCAACTAATGATGTCACTAGTTTCATTTCTCTTTGTAAACTCTGATAGTCATATTCAAATAGACCAAGCACAGGTATATTTAACTTCAAAAATTATGATGGTTATCCCTGCGTGTCGTAAGAGGCGACTAAAAGGGACGGGACGAGGGGGCTGGGAAACCCCTCTCCTGTATAAAAATCCTACGAGACATCAACAAAGAGATGGAGCTGGGGGGAGAGTGACTGCTCCCCACACTCTAGTTTTGGGGTGTCTGAATGTGCGTGGATGTAGTACGATAGAGAGTAAAAGATGTGAGATTGAAAGTATGTTTAGAAGTAGAAGGATGGATGTATTGGCCTTGTGTGAGACAAAGATGAAAGGAAAGGGTGAAGTGATGTTTGGTGAAATGTCTGGTAGAGTGTCTGGGATTGAAAGGGGAAGAGCGAGAGAGGGTATGGCTTTATTGCTGAGTGAATGGATGACAGGTAAAGTAGTGGAATGGAAGGAGATATCATCTAGGTTAATGTGGGTAAGGGTTAGGTTGGGTAGGGAATGTTGGGCGTTTGTCAGTGCGTATGGGCCAGGTAGTGAGAAAAGTGAAGAAGAGCGGAATGAGTTCTGGAATGAATTAACTAGGTGTGTAGAAGGACTGGGTAGAAGGAATTATGTAGTTGTCATGGGTGACTTAAATGCTAGAGTGGGCGCTGGAGAGGTAGAAGGTGTCATTGGGAAGTATGGCATACCAGGTGAAAATGAGAGTGGTGAGAGACTGGTAGATATGTGTGTTGAACAACAGATGGTAATAAGTGCTAGCTTTTTTAAAAAGAAAGATAAAAATAAGTATACATGAGTAAGAGTGGCAAATGGAAGAGTAGTAGAAAGGGCATTAATGGATTATGTGTTGATAACTAAAAGAATGTTTGGAAGATTGAAAGACGTGCACGTGTTTAGGGGTATGGCTAACGGTATGTCTGATCATTTTTTGGTGGAAGGAAAATTAGTTGTAGCAAAAGAGTGGGGGAATAGAGTAGGTGGATGTAAAAGGGAGCTAGTGAGGGTTGAAGAGCTAATAAAACCGGGGGTAAAAAGTAAATATCAGGAAAGGTTGAAAATGGCATATGACGAGGTGAGAGTAAGAGAAACTGGTAATTTAGAGGAGGAGTGGAAGTTAGTAAAAGAAAATTTTGTTGGGATTGCAAGTGATGTATGTGGCAAGAAGGTTGTTAGAGGCAACATGAGGAAGGGCAGTGAATGGTGGAATGAAGGAGTGAAGGTAAAAGTGGAAGAGAAAAAGAGGGCTTTTGAAGAATGGCTGCAGAGTAATAGTATAGAGAAGTATGAAAAATATAGAGAGAAAAATGTGGAAGCAAAGCGCAAGGTACGTGAGGCAAAGAGGGCAGCTGACCTGAGGTGGGGTCAGGGATTGGGTCAGTCATATGAAGAGAATAAGCAGAAGTTTTGGAAAAAAGTCAAGAGAGTAAGGAAGGCTGGTGTAAGAATTGAAGAGACAGTGAAAGATGGAAATGGAAGGTTGTTAAAAGGAGAGGAGGCAAGGAAAAGGTGGGCGGAATATTTTGAAAGTTTACTGAATGTTAAGGATAATAAGGAGGCAAATATAATTGCTGTTGTAGGTGTTGAGGTGCCAGTGATGGGAGATGAGAATGAGAGAGAGATTACAATAGAGGAAGTGAGGAGAGCACTAGATGAAACGAGAGTAGGAAAAGCATCTGGTATGGATGGTGTGAAAGCTGAGATGTTGAAGGAAGGGGGTGTGACTGTACTTGAATGGTTGGTGAGATTGTTTAATATGTGTTTTGTGTTGTCAATGGTACCAGTAGATTGGGTTTGTGCATGTATTGTACCACTATATAAGGGTAAGGGAGATGTGCATGAGTGTTGTAATTCAAGAGGTATTAGTTTGTTGAGTGTAGTTGGAAAAGTGTATGGTAGAGTAATGATTAATAGGATTAAGGATAAAACAGAGAATGCAATCTTGGAAGTACAGGGTGGTTTTAGAAGAGGTAGGGGTTGTATGAATCAGATTTTTACAGTTAGGCAGATATGCAAGAAATATTTAGCAAAAGGTAAGGAGGTGTATGTTGCGTTTACGGATCTGGAGAAAGCATATGATAGAGTTAATAGGGAAGCAATGTGGAATGTGATGAGGTTATATGGAGTTGGTGGAAGGTTGTTGCAAGCAGTGAAAAGTTTCTACAAAGGTAGTAAAGCATGTGTTAGAATAGGAAATGAAGTGAGTGATTGGTTTCCGGTGAGAGTGGGGCTGAGACAGGGATGTGTGATGTCGCCGTGGTTGTTTAACTTGTATGTTGATGGAGTGGTGAGAGAGGTGAATGCTCGAGTGCTTGGACGAGGATTAAAACTGGTAGGCGAGAATGACCATGAATGGGAGGTAAATCAGTTGTTGTTTGCGGATGATACTGTACTGGTAGCAGACACAGAAGAGAAGCTTGACCGACTAGTGACAGAATTTGGAAGGGTGTGTGAGAGAAGGAAGTTGAGAGTTAATGTGGGTAAGAGTAAGGTTATGAGATGTACGAGAAAGGAAGGTGGTGCAAGGTTGAATGTCATGTTGAATGGAGAGTTACTTGAGGAGGTGGATCAGTTTAAGTACTTGGGGTCTGTTGTTGCAGCAAATGCTGGAGTGGAAGCAGATGTACGTCAGAGAGTGAATGAAGGTTGCAAAATGTTGGGGGCAGTTAAGGGAGTAGTAAAAAATAGAGGGTTAGGCATGAATGTAAAGAGAGTTCTATATGAGAAAGTGATTGTACCAACTGTGATGTATGGATCGGAGTTGTGGGGAATGAAAGTGATGGAGAGACAGAAATTGAATGTGTTTGAGATGAAGTGTCTAAGGAGTATGGCTGGTGTATCTCGAGTAGATAGGGTTAGGAACGAAGTGGTGAGGGAGAGAACGGGTGTAAGAAAAGAGTTAGCGGCTAGAGTAGATATGAATGTGTTGAGGTGGTTTGGCCATGTTGAGAGAATGGAAAATGGCTGTCTGCTAAAGAAGGTGATGAATGCAAGAGTTGATGGGAGAAGTACAAGAGGAAGGCCAAGGTTTGGGTGGATGGATGGTGTGAAGAAAGCTCTGGGTGATAGGAGGATAGATGTGAGAGAGGCAAGAGAGCGTGCTAGAAATAGGAATGAATGGCGAGCGATTGTGACGCAGTTCCGGTAGGCCCTGCTGCTTCCTCCGGTGCCTTAGATGACCGCGGAGGTAGCAACAGTAGGGGATTCAGCATTATGAAGCTTCATCTGTGGTGGATAATGTGGGAGGTTGGGCTGTGGCACCCTAGCAGTACCAGCCGAACTCGGTTGAGTCCCTGGTTAGGCTGGAGGAACGTAGAGAGTAGAGGTCCCCTTTTTTGTTTTGTTTCATTTGTTAATGTCGGCTACCCCCCAAAATTGGGGGAAGTGCCTTTGGTATATGTATGTATGATGATGTTCTTCAAAGCTTATGAAATATCTTTATTGGTACTAGCAACCATATATCCAGGATCAGTGGATAGAATACTTACTCTCTGCTTGTAAGTTTCTTCTGTTTTAGACATTATAGTAGGCTGCCCACCTAAGCAATTTTTGCCTAAGTGATAATTATATCGATTGTGCAAGCGATGCAATTAGGTTGTAACTGAGAGGTGAGGTGAATACAACTAACTTTATTTCCACAGACATCGAACTTATATACAAGAGCCTTCAATGGAAGCTCAGAAATATTCAAACACATCAATTCATGAAAAGACAGGCTTAAACCAGTTCTATTAACAGTGAGGTGTAGTGCGAGATATACAATAACAAAGAAAATACCGTTACTGTGTACATGTTTTGTGTGAAACACATGCAGTACACTTTTCTAGAATCAATTTCTTCACTGTTAACACCATAAAATTAATATGGATGATGATTATTGATAAGGGATACTTCATGTTCCACATTGTGTTCTAATCTTATCGTATTTTAGAGCTTGTTTGTAAAGTTACCTGAATCTTTTCAGGAATATATCCCCATTACCCAGAGATGTTATTGTTATGATATGATTTTCATCACCCATTATGATTACTGAATAACTGAAGTATTTGAGATGAATCATAATATCTAGACCTCAATTATCATATCACGTTTTATTAATATTTATTCCATTACAATTCTCATTCGTAGAATGAAGATGACATTAAAGTAGAACTTGAATTAAAAACGACGTGTGACTTCTTATGGCTAAATGAATTTTCCAATTGAAAATTTAGATGATAAGCAATAGTCAATTATTTACACCCTCAAGCAAATCTTTTGGCTTAACAAGTGAAAACCATTTAAAGTATTCTAATTCTGTAGGTAAAGGACATTTTTTCAGATGCAATCTAAACAAGTCACATACTGCTTCTAGCAAGTCTGACAAATTCATCAACACTTGCAAATAGTATTTCATTCATACTCTGTCAGCACGACTAGATCTCCCAATTCCAGTAGTAACTGCATAGATATTGATGCTTTCTTTTTCCTCTCAGAGTTCATACTGTGGAAATTAGTGTAGACACCTCTTAAGATTGAAACCACGGCCCTCCGTAGTATAATTTTGCAGATTCACTAAAAAGTCAGTATCCCTTGAAGTTTCTGTATACAATCTAAGTTTTCCATCTTCATCATTATCATAGGAAAAACCAGATGTAGGAAAACTTGTGGCTTTCCTTAAAATGGCACTATCGACCGGATGACTATCTTTATGAATGCAACAATTCAAATTGTACAGTCGTCTTCTACTACTCACACTATTGCTGTATGGATAGGATTTATATGTTAGCGCAGCTAGTCCAAATAACTCTGGCTATAGAATTGCCAACAACTACCAAGCAGACATTCCCTTTCTCGAGGGCCTGAGCCATTAAGTTACTGATGCCGAGTTTTAAAAAAGGGTGTTCCATTCTGTGGTGGGTCCCACTGTAGACTGGTCAAGACACCGTATTAATTCCTGACCTCACCTAAGTTATGGAAACCCCTCCTCCTTTAGTTTCCTACAAAGTGAGGGAGAGTTAATATTTAGGGATCATGGAGGATGGAGGGGGGGGGGGGGGGAAATCCTAATAAGGAACTCACAACATTATATATTTCACTTTTATCTTACTATTTTTCTTGGAAATTCCACTTTCTTTCCCAGTTTTACCTTTGCTCCCATGCATCTGCATCTGAGCCTTTGTGCTATTCACATAAGTATAAGGAATTTCTGCATCCTCCACCAGGATTTTATGAAAGGGCAGCTCCTCCTCTTCTATAGCACCTGCTAGATGGATCAATTTCTTTATCGCATCTGTTACATTTAAATGATCACTATGTTTTCTCGAGTTTCCCTACCATCACATTGAATGTCATTCCTCCGTTCAAAACGATTGAAAAGCAAGGGCTTGCCTCCTATTGGAAGGGGCTATTTTCACATCAATAAGATTCTCCATAAAGGGATAACAAAAGACGTTGGTTTAGGGAGGGAGAGAGGGTCCAGCTTGCGTTTTCTTTTTTTCTCTTACCCTTTATGTCTTTTTCTCTTGAGTTCATTGCCAAACTTTGATTTTGTCATTTGTATCATTTATACCAGATTTGACTTGAATCTCTCATCTACTCTTCCACATTTCACCTTACTACTCATTTTGTTTCCCTATACATTTTGTTTAGTTTTTTAGCTTTTGTTTTTGCTTGGCTTCTCTCCACATTTTTTTATCAACTGGGGCCTTCCCTTTTCTTCCTCGGTATCAGACAGCCCTCTTCCATCTTACAAACAAACTCCCAGTTAGACTTGTAGTTAGAGGCCGAAGTACTGAGACTATGACGACCCCTCTCTACGATGACAAGCTTTTTTTTTTTTTAAGTGGTCATTTTCCCTGCTATTGTCTTTATTTTTTACCTATGTTTCTTAACCTTTTCTACAGCATTACTACCACAAGTCAGGTATTTCTAAAAAAAATTGGAAAATATCTTTGATAAGAAATCAAGATGTACCCTCTTCAGTGAATGAGTTAATTGTGACCTTCTTCTTCAAGAGAAGTTATTCAAGACGAGAAAAAAAATCCCAATGTTCGTCTACGAGACTTCATATCTAGGTTAAACTGACTAACCTTTCTACATTTTTACTAATCCTCTATGATACAAAATACTTGACTTTATTCTATTCAACTTTCCTTTTGATAATGTCAATTAGGAAAGTTTCTGGTACAGTAGTAGGTATTAGCTCCTCTCTATAAAAAAACACCAACAATACTTTCTCCGCACAGATCTTCCAGATAATAAATCAACTCTTCTGATTTTGAATATTTCTGAAGTATTCTGGACTTTGTACCTGCTATGGAATACTGATCGATGGAGCTCACCTGTGGTACATACTGGCTCACTTACATCTAGGACATTGCTATCTTTTTGTATAAAGATGCTTGATTTATACATTTTTCGAAATTGTAACCTAATGTTTCTTGGATCTGTATAACAATGAACTTCTTTGGAAGTCAGACTCCTCCTAATCCTCTATGCTGAAATGTATTATCATATTTAAAAAGTTGGGGAAGGGCATTGGCATAGGCGAGAGTATTTCTCAGGGTTAAAGGCTTATATGTTTTACCTTTGCATAAGAGTGCATATAAAACATTCTGCAATGGCTGCCATGGTTTCATATGAGGAGATACTAAATTTCTACCTCTTTTTTCTTTCAGGTACTTGGTTACGAGTTTATATATCAGTAAGAAACATGCTCACTTCCTGGAGTTTGGGTTGGGAAAGGATGGCTTTTAAGTGTTTTAACAGACTTTAGACCTTGTTTCTGAAATGAAGAATCTTAAGATATCGGGAGAAGGCATCTATACAAATAAGAAGACAGTTTACAACGATGTTAAATCTAGATAAACAACGGATGTCAGCATGATTGCAACTAGTAATAACTATGAGCTATAGATACCATCTGGTGACTGGGGAAGTGTTTTCTTGTGATTGTGTACAGTGTATGGGAATCTTTAGTTGAGAGATGCGGTAATTCCTAGATCTAAAGCTCTAGCAGCTCTGTAAACCGAATTAATACTACCCAAGCTTGATATGTGAGAATGGTTTTCATATACTAATTTCCATATCTTTATCTTCAGGTCTTCCTTTTTGCAAAAACAATCTCGCACAAGGAGTTCCCAGCTATGTTTATTCTCAACTAAACTTCACTATGAGTATTTAAACCTAAATCTGGCAGTAAATGGGAAAAGGTTTAAACATAACAGCCTTTGTATACTCATTCACAAATTTCATCGATAAAGGAGAGCCAGATATTTACCATCCTAATAACTGAACCTGTGATATATTTCTAGTTCTCAGCTTTAGAATATGGAAGATATTTATACTTATTTTCCTAGCGTATCAACCACAGTGAAAAAATATTTTGAGCAATAAACATAAATGAGATATCTTTAAAGTGTTCCTTGGTAAAGACTTCTGCGACAGTTTTTTTCGGGAACCACTTCCAGAAAAAATATCATTTAGGATGTATAGGATGGATTAAGCCACAGTTTCCTTGTCTATCTATCTTATTCATGCAGTCTACAATATATGTGTTGAGTGAAAGCTTTGGACCTATGGTAGGATGTGTTTTCAAATACCAAAAGTGCCTTCTATTCCATCTTAGTTGTACACATCTGCCCCAGACATTTTTAATTGTCGACACCGTAAAATAGTTCACTCAATGATCTTCAAGAATTTGGGAAAACTGCGCTTGCTTTATGAGAGAATGCATGTGAAATGAGATATGTTTTACTCGGTTAATCTGCTCCTGGTTGCTGAGTAGCATGGAGTACAATTTAGATTTCACCGCCTTCACCTAAGCTATAAGAGTGTTCCCAGTTTCCAATTTCAAAATTGCTCCCGTTTTCTCTCATTACCATAGAGTGGATGATCTACTCCTAAGTTGGAAAATCCATATATAATTTCAAAGGTGCTCAATCCAATTCCAAATTGAGATCAGAAATTTCCAGAGCAAAAATGAAGCCATCTGTGTTAGTGTGAATAAGATTAACTTTTATACCGTAATCAGTCTTGAGCACTTTATAAGAAAAGCAGTAGAGATCAAACTTGGCTGCTTCCAGAATGGCAAAACCTATGTAATTAGGCATATTGATAGTGACCTGGAAAAAGGGGGCAGTACAAATAACACGAACTTAAGTCAAGCAGATTATAGATTTTAGCCACAGATTCTGCACTTTCTTTAAGTAAATAGAGAATTAAGTGGCAACTTTCCTTTTTAAGTGTATATCAGGGATTGATTGAAGCATTCTAAAAAAAAAAAAAAAAGCAATTGCACATGGTTTTGAGAGCAATTTTTTTCTATTGAAGAGGTTGCCGCTGTCCATGCTTCGATGATAGTTTTTATGATATCTCATGTAAGCACTTTTATTGAAATTATAGATTAAATGTACAACTGCAAGTTCCAGACCTAAGTTCATATACAGCTGTAGAAAGGGAAGGGTGTTGGTGTGTGGCCATAAGAATTCTACACTTTGCAGTCATACGACCCATTTCTTGCTCTAGTATGATTTTTACAGTAACTTGATGGATTTCTATGAGCAACCTCATCACAGGATAAACACAAGGGTAGTTCATCAGTAGCTCTAGCTATATTTTCTGACAGTGGTATTGTAGTGAAAAGCACCCAATAGTCTTCCTCCCTTTTGGTAATAACATTTCTAAAACCCCTTTCTAAAACCAGGGCATTTTCCTGACCAGAACGTTTATGATTTTCATCAGCAGGGAGGATTTTAGTCATGACAGTAGCATACAGGGAACTAAAGTCAAAATATAGAATGTAGGAACTTTTGTGGGGGTCGGAATTATATGAAGGATTTATAACTCGGTTGTTGGCTGTAAATGACTGTTTTGCCACAGAAGTAAAACTGTCCCTTGCATTATCCTAAATTAGATTATACAATTCCTCATCGTATAAACGATACAACTTAATGTTGCACATCTTAAGAAAGCTGTCAAAGGCTTAGGATGGATGTGAGACAAAGTGAAGTAAATAAAGTTTGAACTTATCATAGAGTATATGTATCATCCAACATTATTGTATCCACAATGAGGAAAATGAGAAAACCCGGCAGCATTTTACAATTTCCTATGGACCAAACACGCGAGGCACATCTAGAGTCCTCATCCGTTATTTATTGAGCTTTTAGAGTGCTTTATGATGCATATTTGGTGGGTAAGTGCATTTCCTCGAGTTTTAATCATAGCAGAATGGTACTTTTCTTTGAATGATTTCAGCCCTTAAATTGACTTCTATAGTATCTATGATCATTTCCTGATAAACATGCTCTTCTCCCATCTATAAAATATTAAGAGGCCAAACTCCAAATAAGAAAATAAAATTTTCTGAACTTTTAGTCATTGCTTTGTAATGATTCCGAAATAGACTTTAACTTAAAGATCCTTATGGATAAGGCCAAGGTCATACCTTATATCGTGAGAAAAAAAAGGCCGTTTTGTTTTAAGGTCCTGATATGCTAAATTACACTACCTGCAGTAAACCAAAATGAAGGTGGTATTTTATCTGGTATTATCATTGTGCCTCTGTTTATGATTCCCGTTTCTGAAGTGGTTTGCACAGTTGTTGTTGTTGTTATTATTATTATCATTATTATTATTATCATTATTATTATTATTATTATTATTATTATTACTACTGTATTCTACTGTTTTGAAGTTCTCTCATCCTCATTTGTCACATGAAAAAGGTATGTTTTCCACTGCTTTTTCCCAGCATCCGTCAGGATCGGACAGAAAGTTGTCGATAAGGTTATTTCCGCAATAATAACATGAAGCAGCTATATGTTCTTTACTGTCGTTAATGATATAGCAGTAACTATTGATTCCTGTACTCTCTCTACTCCATAACCTGAGGAATTATTTCAAAGCTGACTACAAATCAAAAACACAAATATAGAAATACCTTGACTTCTAGTGCTTTGTTTCTATATTTGACCGTGCTCCCCTACAGAAGGAAATTCAGCATAACTGCAAGATCACAAAATTCTTCATGTTCTTTTGACTGTCAATTGTTGTGTGCAGGGATAAGCAGTTAAAGCAGAATAATTAGCCTAATATGGTCTCCATCTAAGAGGTGAAAAAGGACTGTTGCAGGATATTTCCTAATTCCCCACCTCGCCATATGAAGCATGAACTTCCATCTATTCTTTTTTTCAACTCATATATTTGAATTGTAATTGGATTTTCCAACTTGTGGCTTGATATGTACTTCCACTGGATAGGGAAGGAAATCTTGTAAAAGTAGACATAGTCATTGCATTGACGGAGGCTATTTACACAGTTTTGGATATTTGCCCTGTGGGGTTGGCTGGCTCTTAGCAATAAAGTGAGCAGCCAGAACCTAATAAAAGCAGGAATTCCCAATTACAGAGGGATTGAAGATTAATGAACTACCACGAAGGTCCTTCTTGGGGAAGATATGTACATCAATTCCTGCCATTACGGTCTGACAGTCAAAAATTGGTTTGTAGTTCTTGATTCTCTCTACTGTCCATCTGTTACCCATTAATTCATTACATATTCCAGCGATATTATTCTCAATAAAGATCGCCCATTTGTTCAAGTGTTTTATTTCTTCGAAAGTGATGAAGCATGCTGGTAAACAAAACTCTGTATCTTCTTTCTGTTTCACTTAATCCCTCAATGTTGAGCTTGTCTATAACTAAGATCAAGAGACCAACGATCTTCAATTGTCTATTTTTCACAAAAAAAAAAGAAAAATAAATACAATGCAAAATTTGATTCCTTCCTTGCAATTGTTCTTAAACAGCAAAGGATCACTTACGGAAGGGTACTGTGCTCCTCTTCAATATGCATCGAGTTAAAGAAGCCTTTTATTGAGATGAGGAGTAAATTCTCACCACACTTTTACAAATATAAAGCAGGTGAAAGTCTTGATGATGTTAAAGGAAAAGATAAAGATATGGGCTACTTTCCATTAGTGAACTTGGAGATTTAGGGGTGGTTTGTGGAGCCTTGGACCTTTTCCTTCGGTCTCAATTGCTAAAGTATGAGAAAAATTTTTGTTTTAATTCATTTTGAAAGTTTCAAAGTCAGATTATATACACACATATCAAATAAATGCACACGCAAAGGAGATTGATGCACAATTGACATAGAAAGGAACTGCGCTCAACTTTCTATTTTATGAATCATTACTTCCACTTGCCTTGGCACTTGAGACAGAAGGCATGTACTTGTGTAGCACCATTCCACAGAAACCTTACATTCCCAAACAGATTTCTGAGAAGGTGCTTCCTATCAAGGACTCAGTGGCTGTGTTCAGTTACGAACACAATTTGACCCTTCAATGTCAGCAAGTTAATAGATCAATGAAGGTAATGTTGTTGAGTTCTCTTCATCACGATCCTTCTGAGATCAAAAAGAGAAAACTGACATTCAAATGTTCTATAACTCGACGAAGGGGGGTGTAGACACATTTGATCAGATGTGTATTACATCCAATTGTATTCGTAAGACACAACGCTGGCCACTGCGTCTCTTTTATGGGATACTGAATATAGTAATGGTAAATTCCTATATTCTACACATGTCCATGCCCTTCTCCAAGCCGATGCCAAGGCAAACTTTTCTCAAGGAACTTGCCTTTGATTTGTGTACTCCCCAAGTGAAACATTGGTACGACATGTCTGAGGGGAAATTTTCAAAGTTACTCCATCAACAAATGCTTGACACCTTCAAGCTAAAACCTCACCCGGACTTGACATTCCCTGTGGCCACATCAAGCTGAGGAAAAGGGTTAGATGCCATAGCTGCCCATCCAAGGACGATCACAAGACGAACACAGCCGATTTGAAGTGTTGTGAACCTGTGTGTCTGCAGCACCAAACTATGTTGTGTCTAGTATGCGTTTGATGGTTGTTCTAGGTAAGAAACTAAACTAAATATTCATATTTTTTGGTAATTCAATAATTCATGAAATTGCATATTATCCATTGTTTTTATAAAATAGTTTATAATTTTCCAATTTTTGTAAGTTTGTACCTTTATGAGAACTTAATTATGATCATTATTTTAATTTTCCTAATTGCAAAATAATCTATAAACTTCATTCTAGCTACAAAAAAAATCTTATGCAAATCCTCGAACAATTATATATGCATATAACTCGCTGATATTGACATATATTTCTCCATTACAGGTAGCAAATTTGGCCTTACGAGGTGGTGTGGTTGGCGGCCATTTTGTGAGTATATCTGACAGGTAAACTGGCGTAGCTCTATGTATTCCTCTTTTTTATCAAATTTCTGATATTTTCATGCATATCAGCAATGGATATAAGGATTTTTTTTCTAAATTCATAATAGAACTCCGAAAAAAAAAAATATTTCTCATTTTATAACAGTAAATAATATCCAAGTGCAGATTCTTTTACAGATTTTTGTTGTACGATAATAATACAATATCCTGTAAAAATTTCAGCCACTAGCTATGTCAGTTACCTACCCCAAAATAATGTTAAAAAGAGGATAGATTTTTTTAGTCAAAAAAACACTTTTTTCTCATTTCAGGAAACGTTCCCTTGTGGTTCCTCCCCCAACCCCGCCCTCTAGATCTCGGCAAATGGTGCTCAATTATCACAGAATAAGTTCTTAGAATAGTTTTAGTTTATTTCCATATTTAGATTTTAAGTCATTTTTTTGGATACTTATTTTTCTAATTTATTTGTAATAAATATTTTTTTTTTTTTTTTTTTTTGTATTAAAAAAATTGTGAATTGATTTGAAAATGAATTTTTTATGAGTTTTTTTGGGGGACCTCGGGTCGAGGTCGACCTATCGAAACCTAATGGACTCTGTGATTAATTTTTTCACGCACACTTGTACTTATTAGAATTTCGTAATAACTGGACGTTTGTCATAAAGAAATGTCATAACGAAACACTTTCATTACCCACACTATTGTAATTGTTCTTGCAGTTGATTTTTTTAAATAAGAAAGTAACTATATTTAAAGATCATCTGAGATGATATTATTAATTACATAATTAATTGTATTATTTCCATTATTATTATAAGAATTATCAATATTCAGGTTTGTAGCAAAGCTTCATACCTGACATATGTCCAACTTGTATGTTTGTGTGAATATGGTTTATTGAAATATTGATATTTTGAATTATATACTTTCATTACCACACTTCTATGCATTGTCCATTCAGAAATCAAAAGACATGGGCCTATAGGACATAAGCCTTAGGTCCTAATCAGACACAGGCAATGCTGAATAACTTCAATAAAGTTACACAAGAAAAATAAATGTTCATATGGAGAGCTTCAAGGGGGTTTCGAACAGGAATCCAATTTATTTTGGTGATAATTATCTCAGTCATATAGACATAACAATGAATATTTCTATTTTGTATGACCTAAGCATGAGGCTCCCCAATAATTTCTTCCATCTTTATTACGAAAAATAAAAATCTTTTTGCTCAACTTAGATCATCTAATCCAATAAAACTGTTTCAAGAATGTACGACCATTGATGGTTTTTAACGTCAAACCCAAACGTGTGTTGACGGATGCTCTTAAGGTGGAGAAAAACTGGGATTTGGTAATATCACAATTGACATACAAGTTATTGGAAATAAACTTATTTTATTGTTTGGAGAAACCCAAAGGGTCATAATCATTGATTAAGGCCGAAATGTCTATTGTGATTTTAATGGTGTGAACAGGAATATATTTCAAAAGAGTGAAGACAATGAGAAGGAATTCTAATGGACCGAGAGTTTGCGCGAAGTCTAGAATTAGAATTAAAGGTCATTTCTATGGATGCAAACCGAGAGACAATTTGGCTTCCTTCAAGATACCGGAATATTGGGAACACTCTTCCCTCTTATGAGTATAAAAAACTAGGATATTAAGTGGATTTTATTAGCCAGAATTCTCGGTTGTCAATTTTGATCCTCTAAGTATGAAGCCCCAGAATCATTCAAGACATTTTACCGATTTCAAAAAAAAAAAAAAAAAAATACCTAGATAAGCTGTTTTTCAACTGATATGAGTCCAAAACATCAATTTGTCAATGTGTGCATTCTTCTCCCTGTATCTTACTCACTCATGGTGTAATTTTAGATGTAGTATATACAGAGCTTTTGAATAAGAAGAGGAAACATTATCATTATCAGATTTAAAGAATAGTAACCACTTAGTATTAATGTATTACTTAACAAATCTTATTAGTCGGCCATGTACGTATATCAAAACACGATTTTCGATTTATTAAAAGGACGCAAATAAAGCCCTGGCACTCAGGGTTCTAGTGAAGCAACATACCAGCCAAAACTGTTTAACTCTTATTAATTTGTTATTTTGTAATAGTTCGATACTTGTCTTAATGAAAGTTTTTACTAAAAAAGATATATAAAATGATACACTTTCATTGCCCGCCCTACTTCAATGCACTGTCATTTTAGAAATCAAAAGATATAGGTCGAGAGAGAGAGAGAGAGAGAGAGAGAGAGAGAGAGAGAGAGAGAGAGAGAGAGAGAGAGAGAGAGAGAGAGATGTGCATGTGTACGTGTAATACCTCCTTTCGGTTCATACTTTATCATGCCTTGGCAGGAAAAATTCTTCGGGCCTGAGACGACAAAAGTTAAGGTGATTTAGCGAGTGTTTACGCGTGCGTGTGCGTGTACATGTGTAATAGCCCGTTTCGATTTGGACTAGATCCTGCTTTGGCGGGAAAAATTCTCCATGCCTTGAGCGACCAAGGTTAATGGTGATTAAGACTATCTTTACGAGGTCCTTGTAAGCATAAAGACCTCGCAAGGATAGCCCTACAATGCGTTCTGAAAATACCCTTTTGAAAAATTTGCCAGCTTCACCAGAGACGTTGAAGTGTATTTGCGAGCGCTTAACATCAACATAACTTGGCAGCGCGAAAATCCCACAACGGCAACCAACACTTTATGCCTGGCTGTGTACAAATGATGTCTCAAACTGATTTGTACTTTAACTTTTTATGAGGTCGTTGCGACCTCATTGTGTTGGAAATATTAACTGGCTATTGTTCCTATATCTTTGGAAAGCTCGACTAACAACCTTCAGCAGCAGGGGGTTGTTGTGTGTAGGATACTGTGTGGTTCATGCTATCGTAACTGTGGCTCTGCTGTGCTTACCTACAATGATAAGGTATAGTTAGTGTGGTAATTCCTTTTATTCCACCAAACCCAGGATATGTGAGTCCTGCCCAGACCATAAGCAAAAGAGTATGGTCTGGGCAGGATGGATACTTTTATTAGTAAACAAACCCTTTTGTTTGCCATTTATTATAAAAGTCATAGACTGCTAGAAGGTTGGAATCTAATGCATATGAACAAAACCTTAATGATCTTGAGAAAGTTGCACACTTCAGTGTTTGCAAACAAACAATAATGGCATTGAAAAGGAGAACTTCCAATGGAAGTAACAAACCTTAGTGACCTTAAAAACAGACAATACTGCTTAAAACGAATGCATTACTGTAAACAAACCATGGGAAGGCAAGACTCCAATATTTGCAAGCAATAATGACCTTGATAATATATCTATTATTTGTAACCTCCATGACGTTAAACACCAATACAAACCACTTTAAGAAAGATAATCTTATGAACAATGTTCTAGAGAACGACAAGGTTGGTAAACATACCACACCCTTTTTTACATTGTCTGTGTTTGTAAACAAATAGACCAGTCATTCTACGTCATTTTTGGGTCGAACCCACCACAAATTGCAATAGTAATGAAACATGCATTTTTCAATGTCAAATTTAGTGGAGAATGACATACTAAAAATCAAGGAAAATCGAAGCATTGGAACATTTCCAAATTTTGCAATCATTAAGAGAAGGTTTGAAGAAAAAAAATCTGCATAAAATTTTCACTGTATATTCTAGAGTCTAGACAAACAACTGTATACATGTTACATTACGACACCGGCATTCACCTTAGCTAAATTAAGATGACCATGACCAAGGATCAAGAGTTGAATGAACTGAGAGTCAAGTCTAATCATGTTGCCAAGACATCTCCATGTACCAGACCACACTGACAAATGTTTATTCATCTTCAGGACCAGCAAGAGCGCATTCTTCTTCTGGATCACTTTCTGGTTCTGGCAAGGTCACATTAGAACAGTGAAGTCCTATCTGTAAGGGTGCCAGCAGCACTCGGGGCCGAATTGCTTGCATGATAGCTTGCCCTAGAGAGCCGACTTTTCTATCAGCATCTCGGCCCACAAAGAGTGTTTGAAGAAGGAGTTTTAGTGATTCAGGTAGGAACGACATGGCTTCTTCTGTTGAGGACATTTCAGTTGTACATGGGTACATATCTATCGACTGTTGTACGGATTTCACATCACTTTTGATCAGTTTTGCTGCCGTCTTAATCAGTCTCATCTTCTCAGCTTCATATGATGTCTCCTTTGGCCTTTGATGGAATTAGTGAATGATCGCAGAGGCCCTGTGGCGAAAGGTCACAACATTCTCTTTGCCATTTATTTCTGCGATGGTGATATCCTGACCAAAGTGCTTTTGGATACATTCCTTCATGTAGGTGAATCCATAAGGTGTGCAATCAGTTCCAAGAAGAAATTCCCCTATTTTTCCTATGAGATCCGGTATCGTTGTCTGTTCCTCGTCATTGGCTTTGAGGTACTCTGCGACTTTTATGAATGCATCATTCCGTGTGTCATCAGCCGGTCTACCATACTTAGGTCGCTTGCTTGGCACTGTAAGGAACTGGCGTGGAATCTGCTTCCCAGTTCTGAAGTTTATGCTACATATATTGTGATAGACTGCGTCAGCGGCATGCAAGTCCTGGACGAATTCTACTCGAGCCTTTACTGTCTCTGACCATGCATCATTGCGTTCAACACAGCTCTCTGTAACTTTCCTCTGGAAGTCCATTGTGTAACTTTCCTCTGGAAGTCCATTGTTCGGACTGGTATAAGTTTATGCGTTTTTTGTCTGCCCTGGTACTTGTCTGGTGTTCCACAGAACAAACAGTGTTCGCTGTAGTGAAACGCAGAACTGGCAGATCGACGCGCACGCACAGTGCCGCTGAAACCACCAGTACAGTCATATCCGCGTTTTCTGATGTCTCGCTCAATAGACAGTTGGGAGCAGAAGTAGTTCCTGCATCTGGTGTGTACAACTTGTCCAGGTGCGACACTGATATCAGCCTGCCGTAGGTCATTTGCCTTGTTTATTCCATCACACCCTTTGGCACCTAATTTCATGGTTTGTTCGCCGTTGCCGAGAGACTAGCTGCAGAAAACGCAATCGTCCATGCTACTGGTTAACCTAAAAAGAAAAAAAAAACAAGGCTATTAGACGTTAATTATCTCAATTTATTTATTCAATAATAAAAATGTTTGACATCTTTTGAGAAATGTGAAAGAAATAACAAAAGCACTGTTATAACAAAAAATTTTATGCCATTTCTATTAGCGTATTTTCGTGCATAACTTTCAAAAAGTGGTTGCTCGAAATGAATGTGTTCCAATGCCTCGAATTTCCTTGACTTTTACTATGTTATTACATGGGTCAAAAGAAGCAAAAATGCCAAGTTTCATTACTATTGGAATTTGTGGTGGGTATATCCATAAAATGACTGGCCTAAAACTACAGTGTCCTTCAGCACACCAGTCCTATGTTTGTAAACAAACTACACCCTTTTCATCAGTTGTGTTGGTAAACAAACCCCAATGACGTTGATATCCAATGTTTGTAAACTAATCATACCCATTTTTACATCGTCTGTGTTTGTAAACAAACCAGACAGAGCTTGACTATACCAAAATTCTATGTTTGTAAGTAAACCACACCATTTTTACATCGTCTGAGGCAGAACCACCTCAGACAGGGAAATTAAAATATCAGACGGACGGACTTTTAATATATCAACTATGGCAGACCCACCTCAGAGGGAACTTTAGAAACCTATCAACTATCGCAAAAATACTACTACTGATTGGGCCTCATCTTGGGTAGAATAGCTTTGATGCCCCTGTTTCTCCTAAGGAAACTTAGGTGTAAGTCGATCCTTGGGATGGGAAAAAGAGGCCGGTTTCTTTGTGGGTTGGTGTTTTTGCCTGCTTCTGGTTCTTATAGGATGCAACTTTGTGAAAAGAAGCCCTCTTCGTTTTCTAGGAAGGCCCAAAAACATTTTCTCCATTTTTCTTGAAACGAAGTGGCCAGTGCCTCCGCATTAACCCAATCTTTGTCCACTAGGGCTTTTGGGGAAGAGAGATTTGCATAGAGAATCACTTTACTGAAATTCTCCACCTCTACCTTCTCCAGCTCGAATGCTGCCAGCACAATGTGCCTCACCTCGATATTTGTCCTAACAAAGTTATACAAAGCCTCATAGACGTGTTTGCACAGTAGTTTCACTACCACAGAGGCTGCCACCTGGATTCTCCATATAGTTCCCACTTGCAAAGAAGCCACAGCAGATACTAATTTAAACAAAGTTTGCCAGTCACTGAATTCTGCAGTTCTAAGAAGATCTGGGGCTAAAGGAAAATGGTCATCCAATTGATTAGCACTTACCTGAAACTCCGAATTTTTTAGGGAGAAGGACTTGTAACACCTTTTCAGATTAGTAAATACCATATACTCTTTTGGATACCCCCAGAAAAGGACTACTCTCTTTGGAGCAGGGAAAAGCTCCTTTCAGCAGCTTCTCCCTCATTATTTCGGATGCCAACTTCACTATTCTGGACAAAGGGAATTTTTGGGCCTGGCAATGTCATCCCGACCACAGAGGCATCAAGCAAACTGTGGTCCAGAAAACTCCAGCGACTGAGACTGCCTTTTCTAAGGTATTCAAAGTAGACTTCTACAGCATCAAAACTACCTCCTCCAGGGTTAGCTAGGGACATACCCTGAGAGACGGATCTTTGAACCTCCATTGTGAATCTGGAAATGCAAAAGCTGCTCAAATTCAATATCATCGAATGGTAAGTCCGTATGCCTACCCCCATGGTCCAAATGCAACAGGTCAGCCAACATGCAGCTTAAGGCATGAAGCCTAATACTGCAACGTCATGCACCATGGTCTCACACATGTGGTTAACGAAAACAATACTTTTTTTTGTTACGCATAGTAGTAATGTAAACAACAGGACTTTCTATGTGAGAATATATCATTTTATTCATTCGTTAACTAATTACATCAGTGATCATTCCAAGTACCTGTACAGTAGTTGGCTGTTCTAATATAAGTGAAAAACCTGAAAGTTAAAATAGGAAATACCATCTTTTATTCAAAACTAAAGCCATATATAGGCCAGTGGGTACATGCATGTTGTTGTGCAGACAGGACTAGAAGTCCTAACACGAAAAATCTTTTCAAGTTCCGGAAAGGAATCATTTTTATCATGTAAATTTGCTATTGCTTTGTTTGATATATTAAAAGGTTTTCATTGCATTGACTACCTACAGACACAAAAATTAAATCAAGATTGCCTTAAAAATTTCTTTGGGTTTAAAAAGCAAATATGCGGTCACCATGATCATACACATACTATGAATTTAAAATTTAGGCCCAAAATAATTTTGTTACCGAATATAGTAAAGGTATAGAGATAAGTGTTATATTACCACAGTTGAAAAATCGCAAGAATCTGGCAAAGAACATCAATATATGATAAAAGAAAGGTTGTTATATTTAGAAATATGTCTAACAACGCAGATGTTTACAAATTTGGATTTGGATTTATAAAAAAATTGTTTTTAACAAGAACGAAGACCTTTTTCAGGCCAAATGCAGATATAATGAAAGATGTCAAGGGATTAATTAAGGAAGAAGTTTTTAAATACTTAAGGGAAAATATTGTCAAGACATTTTGTGTTGAATATCATGAGTTAAGAAGCAAGAATAAAGAAGTTCCAAGTTTTATATGGTACTTGGATAGAACGTGTTTGTAGGGATAGCTGTGAACACCTTCTAGTCTATTTTTTTTTTCTTTACATTTATTACTAATGTGGTGGATTTTTAATGCTGTAGCCTACACGGGAAAGCTATCTTGGAGGGCAAGAAAATTCTTTAAAAAAGTTTTGTTTGGAAGGAAAAAAATGTCTGGTATCAAAGTTATTGCAGTTTTTGTTAGGATATCAGTATATTTTCTGATTAGACATCGCAATAATTTGATAGATAAAGTATGGGATACGTCAAGGGCAACCACGCAGGGAGGCACTAAAAAAATTAAAGTTTTAACTTTATAGAACATTTCCTTAAAGCAAAATACTGTTTTATTTACATTCTGTTTGACACTTGAAATAAAAAAACGTTGTCTTCTAATTATGTTCTGATGTACAGTAGTTGGCTCTTCCTTGCTTATGATACAGATTACCTTCATTCAGATTTCCAGCAAAAAGCCTAAGTAGTTAGTTTTTTTTCCAATAAGGTCGATATACACACACAAATATACATACATATATATATATATATATATATATATATATATATATATATATATATATATATATATATACACACATATATATATATATATATATATATATATATATATATATATATATATATATATATATATACACACACATATATATATATATATATATATATATATATATAGTTATAATTATTAACGGAGGGATAAATCCTCATTCTTAATGGTTCTCGCTATCACCAAGCCCCATGAGATGACATAGGTGCTTATCCCAAGAATTATTTGACTTTGGTGAAAAGAAGCATCCATCTCAGGTTCACCAAGAATTTCCCAATTAGTCACCCTCCAATACATCATTGCTAGAAGCCCCAACTGCCATCCCCCTCCCCATGAGCCTTCAATACTTGGAATAGTAGGAAAAGCTCTCACTGGATCTTTCCTAAAAATTTTGTAACCCAAAGGTCCAGCCATAACCAAATCCATAGGACCAGAAACAAGAGCCTCAACGAAAGCCTTCTTAGGAAGGGGTTATCCCGAAAGTCTAGCCCCGCCTCAATTCACAGGAACAGAGGGAAGAATCCCCCTGGAGCCTTCCTAGAATGCTGATAACCCAAAGGCTCAGCCAGAGCTGAATCCAAAAGACCGGAAGGAAGAAGCTTCACTGGAGCCTTCCAAATAAGTTGGCAATCCCAATGCCAAGCCTCAGCCGAATCCCCTGGCTGGAGCGGAAAGGAAGCATAGTGGGACAAAGATATCTAGAAGGGCAGCACCGTCTGAGTGGAATGGATCCACTAAAAAAATGTAATGTTCAGGTTCCTAAGCCAAACCCCAATCAGCAAAACAATCACTATGAAAGCAACAATACCATTGACCACATTTAGGGTTGGCTGGGTGATCACATCCAACCAGAACACATTTTGATTTATTTTCATTCATTTGTAATAAAAAGTTTAATTGTAAACCAACATTATAAAACTCACTCCAGAAAGAGTTGGCATATCTCTTATCCCACCCAAAATACTGTGGTCACATCACTAAGAGATATGTTCACAAAATAGCTAGTCTCAAAATTATCTTAGTCTGTCTTTAGTGAGACAGACTAGGATTCTACACTTATTCTTACTATATCATAGGTGAACTCAAGATTTACCAAGCCAAAGGTTCTGGGGAATGACGGTATACTAAAGTGAGCCTGCTATGTATTTGAGTAGGAACAAAAATTTTTATGTATGGGTTGTATTTACTAAGAGATTTAATGAACAATAAATAGTTCAATTAAACCTCCTCTTCCCGCTCCAGTAACCAAATCAAATGAATATGTAACGATGAGTAGAAAAAATACTATAAAGACGAAAGAATGCTCGGCTAGCCCTTTCCTCTCACTCATGACCATTGGAGGAGAGATGGGAACAACTGTTCTTCACAAATTATCTTAGTATCCACATATGTTCCAGTATCTGAGAATGCTATCTAATAAATAGGTTATTACTTGTCAAATTTATCATCTTAATTCTCAGCTTTATTAGGCTATATATAACACTGCTATAAAGACCAATGATCTAAATAGCGGAAATACCTGCACTGGTCAGACCCGGTTCACTAGTAAAGTGAAACCAGTAGACTGCCGGTCAGCCACGCTGTGGAATGACGAGAGAGACACCAAACCATCAAGATTAACGGGAATGCTTCAGATATTTTTCCAATATTTATTTTCATAAGGGTCTTATTATGGCTTGAATGGAGGGTAAAGGTGATTGACATTTTATCATTGTTATAAAGAACATAGTTGATAATCTTATTATACATAATACCTTACTTTATTACTTCGAAATATAATACAAACTTTTTCATTATCTTATATACATATAACCTATTACTGACCCAAATTTCAAGCTATATCCTTTATTTCTGCTAATTCTTTGGTCCTTATTATACGTTTTTGCATACTATTATTTATCAATAAGAATTATTGACCCCTTAAATTAATCAGTTTAGTATATAACTGTCGACTCTTTGCTGCAACCTGTGTGTTAAGTACCAGCGTAATTATATATCACTCGTCAATACTTACAGCTATTATTGTAATCAATAAGTACAAGTCATTGTCCAATGGCTGTGTATCATGCATGTGATAATTGAACTCAGAAAACATTGTTTTGCCTTTGTAACCTTCCCATACGGAACTTAACTAATTTATAGAAGTTTGCTTTCCAACGTGCTTTGTCGCAAGACATCTCCTTCGTGTATTTCTCACAAGTATAATATATCAGTTACATGATTTAATGGTTAAAGACATTTTCCTTTTGTTTTTAACTTGATGATGGTATGATGATAATTTCAGTTTGTTAATATTAATGTATCAATGCAGATCTCACACCATAAAGACTTTTGTAACTTAAATTCAACAAAGCCTGTAATATAAGCTACTATTTCGGTTGAACATTTTGACACTTGGTAACTGTTAGAAATATAATCAGATTCTATCTTCCTTGTCCTCTTAATGGAGTTTGTATATACTTCGTAAAATTCTGTCCTGAAACATAGGTATTTATATGATTTATTGCAACAGGATTTTGTTCGCTTCTCAACAACAGATACAAGGATGGCGGTTGGCCACAATTTGTCTCCAACTGGGATGATGGTTACTTTCTTTGAGGTAATGACATAATAAAGACGTCACTCATAAAAGACGAATGTCAGCAATTGAGGAGCTGTGTCGAATTCTAGCGAGCCTGAACTCGAGGGTCTCCTTAGACCGGATTCACATAGGGAGTGACACGAAATGAGAAACGGAAACGCGGAAATACGAAACTCCTCATGCCACACTTCACCCTGTTACACAAGCGTGGGCATGTGCTCACGTTTGTCATTTGATAAGATGGATACCTGTGTTTACAATGGTTCCATTAAAAAAAAAAAAAAAAAAAAAAGGAAAAAGAAAAAATCAGCTGTTGGTGCCGTGAGCATTTTTTATTAAGGATTAGAAAAGAATTTCATAAAACCTTCTGGTCACTGAAGATATATAGAGACGAAAAAGAGTTCTAATCATTTAAGAAGGTTTTAGAGGAATATTCATTAGAAAACCAACTAGGAAAGGTGCTATACCTAGTTTAACTAAAATTAGAGGTTGTAGAAAGGGCAGCTGTCAAGATAATCTTGTAAAACCTTCACGAGAAGACCAAATCAACTAAGAAATAGATAAATGAATAAACTAATAAATACAAACGAAAATACAAAGGTAAAGAAAATTCACCCCCCCCCCCCCCCAAAAAAAAAAAAAAACGACATTCAAAGCTACTGTATGGTACAGCCTATAATACAGGTCAAGATGCTACAGCACTGATTGTGTGTTCGTTACCCGGACGAAGCAAGTAACTGTGGCATTAAAATAACCCAATAACCTTTTATCATTAAGGATTATAACAATTATGATAATGATATTATTCATCGTCATCATTTCCTCCTACGCCTATTGATTTTAATGATTACTATTAATATTTTCATTATCAATATTACAATGATGATTATGATATGAAACCATAATAATAATAATTATAATAATAATAATAATAATAATAATAATTATCATTATTACAATTATTCTATTTCTATATTTCTATTATTATCATTATTATGATATCTTGAAAATCTCATGGTAACGCAAATCTTTTGATGAACGAAATCCTACGATCTGTTTTCTATCCATTGAGATTGCGTATTTTTTCCATCAATATTGTTTATAGAAAATAAATCCTAAATATCGTATCTTGAGGACTTATCCAGTTCCAGAACTACTAAAATACCAAATGTCTTGCGCGTAACGGTCCAGCACCATTTGCGCCCCGAAACTTATAGATTTGTCCGTTGCCTGTGATCCAACGCCGAAGGTCCAGTCTCTGGTCACAGCAAGTGAACCAGGGCAGTGTGTCTTTGTGATTTGTCGTGTTAGGTGCCGTTCCTTCGTCATTGCTCTCGTTCCTGAAAAATGTGTAGGCATTAACGTTTTTTCTCTCAACGCAAGAAAAACATTTGACAGAAATGTTCATGATACTATTTACTCTACCTTTCACTATTCATTCTTTTCTTCAAATGCAATATGACAGGGGAGAAATCGAATAAAACTACATTGAATAATGATCCTGAAAAGTTTTAAACAGCTTATCAGGGACACGAGTCATAGGTAAGGGGCTGTGTATGTACAGTTATAGTTTGATAATACCTTTGTGTAGATTGCAAGCTGTGATTGTCCATGAAATCAAATTTTATTCCTTTAATTTCCTTAACCAAAAACATTTAACTGTATGTTGTTGTTTTTTCATTTATCTACACAATTTAGATGTGGCAAATGTGTTTACTTTTCCTAAAACTTTAAAGGGGTTCTACAAAATATTTTCATAAGGGAATGAAGAAATTATTCAATGAACATAGATCAATCAATTATAAAATAGCGAAACTGAATTTCTTTTCAATGTCATTCATTACAAAACAGATTTTGTCATATAATATGCTTTTATCTTTACCACTTCTTGCGTCTTCCCTTTTCTTTTTCATTTTAATCTATCTAACATTCACTCTCACCTTTCTTCTCTTGTAAACATAAAAAAGAGGCGCCATAATTCTTTTTCACTCACTAGTTGTATGTTAGCTGCAAATATCAACCACTCATCACTACTTTCATGAAACCTTTTCTAATGTCGCAGAGTTTCATTACCATACCCTGTCCTTCGCATTGCTCTTTTTTTAATATATATTGCCACATGAACAAGAATTGTATTCATGATACTAAATTATAGGAATATACCACCCCTTGACTCAGAGATACACTTTTATACCAAAGCAGGTATTATAGCGTTTACATAACCTTCCAAAACTCCTCACCTATCTCCACTTGCATTTTTTACATATAATCCCAAAGCTTTCACTATTTTTTTTTTTAATGGTCCATTCAGCATTTTCCTCGTCAAATTCTGTATGAAAACATTACCATACGTCTCCCCCATATATACAGTACTATGGCTCATTATAGACTATAGGCCTTAAAACATTCTCCATGACTTTATCCTTTGTACATGCAGATAGTTATCCTCAATACCCAGTCCTTTAAAACATTCCTTTCATTCAGACAAATCATATACTCACTGGGTAATCCCTCAAATACGATATCACCATCAAGTTAGTGTCTCTCCATATATTTTAGAATCTTCACAATCTTCATCCTAAACAGTCACTTTACTTCCATAAGCATCTTCAAGTCTTCCTTATTCTACTTCTTGTGCGATACATCAGTCAGCTCTGTCCCTCTTCCACCCTCAACATTCAACAAAACTTGGAAATACAAATTCCACAAATAGAGGGACGTCCCACAGGGGTTCTCAAATAGAGTCAGGATGTCTGCGAAGCGGTTTTAGGGGATTGCGAGAGGGTCACTTAGTTTTGAAATTTTGTTGTGGGTTTCGGGTATTTAGGATACATTGTATGACCAGTAACCCTTGGATTTATTCACCTTGTTTTCTAATGATAATAAAATATTCTGTTGGCGTGTCGATGAAGCATTTAATGTATTTGCCACTGGTGTGAACTTCATTAAAGGAGACACATTCAACTCCTGTCTGTTTGCTGAGTTATGTGAAAAGAACAATTCCGAATTCGAAACTCTTTTGTTGCACTCACACTGGAGATCCCTTTCAAAAAGGAAAGTATTAAAGATAGTTAACATACAGTGAAAAGAAGTACACGCATTTCTGTCTAACGCTAATCTAGAAATGCACGAGAAAAAACTTTCAAGTTACTCTTTTTTTGATGGGCATATAATTGTTATTTATTTTGTACTGTAATACTCTATGCGCTACGGGTATTACGAGTAATGTTGCACAGTATTACATATATAAAACATGTTTTAGCATAGTTTATAAGTGTAGTAGCGTATGTTATGAATGATTTAGTCATTTATTAATTATCTCAAAGTAAGGATGTGATTCTTCTTACTGTTGTATTGCAGTAGAATCCAGTCTTTTTAAGAGTAATGGCCATTTGTTATTTTTGTATTGTTGCGCACGAGTTTTTTTTACATATTCTCACTCTAAAGTCACAAGTCAGAGATTAGAGCTGTAATGTAAGCTTTAAGCATTAAACCTATTTTAATAAGAAGTCTCTAATGAAGTCCCACCCAGACGAGTGAGCGAAGTTGCTGGGATAAAAGGATTCATTCTCAACTGATGAACTATTATTATTCTACGTGAGTGAGCTGATACTAAGTAATGATGATGTGGTACACACATCAATAATTTTAGTAGAATTTTTTTAATTCGGTCCGGTCAGCGTAGCGCTACAAGAAAAAGAGACCGTCGTGGTCCACTGTCATGAAAAAGACTGCATTTAAAATGAAGCTTTGTATTATAGCATTTGAATTTATATAACAAGAATTGTGTTGCATTCCACATCAAAACACATTTCTTTATAAAAGTTAACTTTATGTCGATAACGTTTCAATTCTTGGAGCAAAATGTTTTCGGTACTTCTCTTCAGCAACCTGTTTGTAATCTCTATCGAGGTTGCAAAACATATTTTTCATGAAATGTGATACAAAGATTGTTATAATGTGCAAACTTTTTTTGCAACCCACTATGAGTGCGAAATTGGGTTTTCCACTCTACTTACCATCAAAGCATAAGTCCAAAACAGACTGAAAGGGGCTTATGACCTTAGACTTGCATTATCCGAAACACAGCCGATCGTAGAACTTTTGAGTCTAGCAAGAGTACCCATCCCATTGAACTGTAGTGTAAATTCAACAATTGAGATTTGTCATTTTTCTTTTTTTTTCTTTTTTGGTAATAGATAATTGACTATCAAATCAAACAAATTATGTCAATTGCCCTTTAATTTCATAAGGGACTGCACATGATAGAAAAAAAAAATAGTAAGGAGGCTACGACCTACAAATTATCATAACCTTTAAGAATCATTGATTTCATTAGTGTTTTCCATAGACAGTCTCTTTTCTTTTTATTATTATATAACTCATTAGCCTTTAGATTTCAATAGGCAGTCTCTTTTCTTTAATATTTCTTTTTATTATTGCATAACTCATCAGACTTTATTTACATTTACTTCTCTCTTGATTTTTTTCCTCTTAAATAATTATTCAGTTTCAACGAAACAATTTCATTAAAACCTTTTTCCCCTATTACCATGTCCCTGGCTACCTTTTTAGTATGTGTTTACCTGTAAAAGGTCTTCCCTGCTGTCCTGCAATAGTTTTCCTAAAAGTTTCCTTTTCCGTACAAGCATTCTAATTTTATCACATCAGGAGTTTCTGTTTTCTCTCCCTATGCTCCTACATGTAAAAATGTTTCCTTATGACCTACTAATTCCACCCTTTGACACTAACTACACCCATATCTGTTCCTTGCAATACAGCACCAGTTAGCTGAGTATTTATTCGTACCTTCTTCCTGCTCATGCTGATTTATTTTTCCTGATATCCCTCGTATTAATGATTATTAGAGCGACATTCCGAACAATTATGTTTTAGTCAAAACTACCTTATATTCTCCCTTTTACCTAGCCCACCCTGTTTTTAATTCAATACATTATTGTTTTATACTATTACAGTCTTATAATCTTTAATATTCGCAAGACATGAATAATCTCCGATGAATAACTATGAAATCATAACTATCATGACTCTTCCAGAACATACAGTATTTCCATAAGGCTTTCTATCTTAATTCAGTCCATGCAGTTGAATCGTAATTATTTCCCATTGCTACACCTTTGTATCTGGATCCTCCATCACAACCTCCTTGGCTTTTCTAAGTACGATTTAGATTCATACATTTCACATACTTTGTCTTTATGTACTTTTATACATTTTCAAACGATGTGCCCCTAATATAACAGCTTTTTTATCTAATGTACTCAATTTCAGCTATACAAACACTGGTTTAACATACCCATTTTCGCACACACCAAACGATATTATAACTCAACTACAACTACTTTTACTATTGCTATTACTATTATCAGTCCTTTGTTATTCCCCTGGATTTCCACTTTGCTTTTGCTAATTCCTACAGCTCTGTCTCCTTAGAAGGGAAGGAATTAGGACGTTTTGTGCAGAGTACTATATATCCTTTGTGCTCAACTTTCTAGAGTTTCGTTGACAAAAATCCGTACAGTTTTGGAGAGTATTTGACATTGGTGGCAATTGTTTTGTAACTGGGTTGCGTCTAATTGCAAATTTCCTATTTTAGAAATGTAACTCTTATAGATAAATCCCAATTTATCATGTGGGTAATTGCCTGTGGATTACTTGATGATTTATAAACGCACATTATGTCTTCATGAGTCGCTAATAATGAATATACGTAGTTAATAAACGTATCCTAAATTTTAACTAAGGCATAAGTGTATTCATTCCCATGCCTAGTTTTGATAAGACGTACATATAACTTTTTACCATATCATGTATTTGTCTCCTCTCTGCCTCAACCTTGCTCATATCAATATCCGCTCCTTAATGTTTCATGCTCTCCTTAAGATAAAACACTTAATCTGGAGTCACAGACCCCATAACCTGTCTTTTGGGGACTTTCTCTTTATGAAGAGGATTCTGTTATTTCAGTCCGTAATCCTATTGAGGTCTTGGAATTATCAACACTGCGCCTTGGGGCTTGTTATTGTAAACCATAAGGTAATCGGATTTTTGTTATTATTATTATTTTTATTATTATCATTATTATTATTATTATTACCCTACACCCATCAAGTTGTGGTAAGGATATTATTTTTGGAAGAATTGTTTGTCTATGTGTGTCTTTGTGTTTGTCTGTTTCTTTGTCAGCAAATTTACGGAAAAACTACTCGACCTATTTACTGGAAATTTTCTGGAGTGATGCTCCATGACACAGTGATAACAAAAACGATGCTAAATAGAAATCATTACACGTTCTTTTTCAACTTGATCCAACAAATATACAACAAACTTATCTGTGCGCATATTTTTATATTCACCGACAACTTTTAACGACAATCTTCTTGACGCAATAGAAAATAAAATGGAAAATGGTGTAATATTCTTGCTATATTTACATTATTCACTTTAACCTAATGCCAAAGAAATCTAAGGAAAATCAAATGGTGAGCTCATGGTATCAATATGAAAACATCTGCTCCACAATTTTTCTAATGCTAGCCTTTACTGAAATACAAACGGATACTTTAGTTAGATCATTTCTCCAAGTCTAATAATGAAAGATTTTTCATATACTTATGTATTTATGTATATAGTTATATGTCGAATATCGTGGTTACTTATTCTTGTATAGGAAATATTAGAAATTTTAATGATTCTTTATAAATCAGAGAAATAGCCTTTGCTGATGCAGCTTTGTCAAATGTAAAAGTCAGGATTTGATGATAAAGACTTTCAAAAAAATTTTCTTTGGCTCACTACAGATGACGGCTACGGCGCATCAAAATAACATTGCATGACCAAAGGCGAGAACAATTCGACCATAATTTGAGAACAAAACCGTCAAAATTGAAGCGGCTTTGTTTTTCAACCAAAGTTTACCTTTAACCCAGATCAAAGTTAAGCAATGAATCTTCATAAAAGTTCTGCACACCAAAGAATATTTTTCTTAAGTACATGGATTCTTTTGTTTTTTAATCATAAGCCATTTTTATTCAGGCCTTATTTATATTCATAGAACTTGTCATGTAAACTTTTTTTTATTATATTATTCTACTTCCTTTCCTCACTGGGCTATTTTCCCTTTTGACGATTGTAACTACATATCCAAACAGAAACAAAGTAATACATACATTTTTTTGTTTGATTGTTCATTATATTTTAATGGGATTGGTGTCCTTATGTTATCACTAAACACAAATATTGCTAAAAAAATCACGAAAAACGCTATTGCTTTAGTGATAAAATATATCTTTTTTGTTTTGCATATTGCTCCATTGCATTTATTCTTCTAGGGCAATCCGGTATCATCATATCATTTTAGAAAATACTTTGAAAATCGGATGAATACCTTATTTTGTTAGTAGTTGTCTAAAAGATTCATTTGCATGACATGTATTTTCTACAGGTGATTTCCTCTATTCGTTGTTTTTTATGTAGTTTTAGCAAATTCAAATATATAATATGGAACGAATTTTTGTTTCAAAGTTTGCCTTGTTTCTGGCCCCATAAAGGAGTGTTTTCATTCATCTTAGATCCACCCTAACCTAACCATATATACATATATATATATATATATATATATATATATATGTATATATATATATATATATATAAATATATACATATATATATATATATATATATATATATATATATATATATATATATATATATATATATATATATATATATATATATATACATATATATATAAATATATATATATATATATATATATATATATATATATATATATATATATACATATATATATATATATATATAAATATATATATATATATATATATATATATATATATATATTATAAGGAAAAAATGATTCCATTGTTTCGGTACGTGTCATCTGAGAATAAAAAATGACTGACACTAGCGTTAATGGACATAAGTATAGTTTGATACAATAATAGAGAAATTACGATAAAACACTCAGATTTATTAGACTTTGAGTGTGATGCACTGGAATAACTCATGAACTATCTCATTGGATAATCTGCAAAGTCCATGAAAATCAAAATAGCAAATCTATCCTAAAGACTGTCAATTAGTAAGTGTTTAAATTATTTAGTATATAAATCACAGAACCAGTAATATCCTTTGTATGGGGAACATAAGGAAGAACATAAGTATTTCTATGAACATAAAATAAAAGGAATCAAACTGTTGCTATAATATTCAAGACTGCTCAATTTCTATTTTCTTGAACCAAACTTTCCGCTTACAGATCATCAATGTGAATTCTAAAAGGCAATATCTACCGACAGTCATTCTTCCTATCTCACAGGTTGTTTTTCTTTGAGAGACTTCAAGGAAAATCTTCTCAGTGTTTTTAACATTTCGAACATGGGTGATTGTCTATCGTAAAGCTCAGTCCTGCTTATAGCTTCACTCCTTCCACTAAATCTATTCTTAAGTTTTATGCTATTTATCTACCTCTGTTTATGTCGCCAATGAAACATTATCTCCTTCCCATCTCCAGTGGTGTTCCTCAGTCAGCGTCATGTTTTTCCATTTATTCTTTTCCTTCTCTTTATCAATGACCTGCTGTGTTTATCTTCTCTTATCCATACTTTTGCCAAGTATTCATAACCTTCAACACATCTTCATTTATCCATCAGATCTCTTCTATATAACGCACTCAATCTATTAACTCCGATCGAGGGATTTTATCCGAATATGGATCCCGTACAATTTCCAAACTCGCTGTAACTTATTTTATCGTATTCATTTTCTTCATTCCCGGACTATAAAAGTGTATTAGAATCTCATTTTATTAAAGGATAAATATTTACGAATGTGAAACAAAAGACAAAAGGGTGATGACGAGAGACGTTAAAGAGAGACCATGATTGTTTTACAAAAAGTGATATGAAAAGTCTGAGAGTAAATGGGAAACCTTTATACATAATATATACATACATATACCAAGGCACTTCCCCCAGTTTTGGGGGGTAGCCGACATCAAACAAAAGAAACAAAAAAAAAGAGGGACCTCTCCTCTCTACGTTCCTCCCAGCCTGACAAGGGACTCAACCGAGTTCGGCTGGTACGGCTAGGGTGCCACAGCCCCCCCCCCTCCCCCGTTATCCACCACAGATGAAGCTTCATAACACTGAATCCCCTACTACTGCTACCTCCGCGATCATCTAAGGCACCGGAGGAAGCAGCAGGAACTACCGGAACTGCGTCACAATCGCTCTCCATTCATTCCTGTTTCTAGCACGCACTCTTACATCTCTCACATCTATCCTCCTATCACCCAGAGCTTTCTTCACTCCATCCATCCACCCAAACCTTGGCCTCCCTCTTGTACTTCTCCCATCAACTCTTGCATTCATCACCTTCTTTAGCAGACAGCCATTTTCCATTCTCTCAACATGGCCAAACCACCTCAACACATACATATCCACTCTGGCTGCTAACTCATTTCTTACACCCGTTCTCACCCTCACCACTTCGTTCCTAACCCTATCTACTCGAGATACACCAGCCATACTCCTTAGACACTTCATCTCAAACACATTCAATTCCTGTCTCTCCTTCAATTTCATTCCTCAGAACTCTGATCCATACATCACAGTTGGTACAATCACTTTCTCATACAGAACTCTCTTTACATTCATGCTCAACCCTCTATTTTTTACTACTCCCTTAACTGCCCCCAGCACTTTGCATCCTTCATTCACTCTCTGACATACATCTGCTTCCACTTCACCATTTGCTGCAACAACAGACCTCAAGTACTTAAACTGATCCACCTCCTCAAGTAACTCTCCGTTCAACATGACATTCAACCTTGCACCACCTTCCCTTCTCGTACATCTCATAACCTTACTCTTACCCACATTAACTCTCAACTTCCTTCTCTCACACACCCTACCAAATTCTGTCACTAATCGGCCAAGCTTCTCTTTCGCGTCTACAACAGGGCTGGGGAGTTGGGACTCTGAACATCCGACTCCGACTCCGACTCCAACTCCTATAATTTTTTAGAACCGACTCCGACTCCGACTCCGACCCCGACTCCGACTCCGACTCCAATTTAAAAAAATAAGAATAATTAAATATTTCTATATAATTTTCTTATTTTATGTTGCCTATTAGTCAAAACAGCATTTAATCATTACTAGCCTATTAGCCTAGTAAGTAATTGTTTTATTGAAAACATTTCACGTAATTTCTTGTATTCAGCTTTTCCTAGGTTACACGAAACTGTAATCGAAACACCTGTTATTTCGAGATGTTTACATATGAATAATGACTTAATTCTAAGATTATTCATATACGTGCTGCATAAAACTATGAATCAATAACAACTCCTACCTTTTAAATGGCTAATGGTGATTAAATGAAGAGTTAATCATGAAATAAACTTTAATGTCCAGAGACTTGTGCGTGGAGAGAACAGCTGATCGTATGTATAATATTATTATTTTGGTTTGGCTTATGGATGAGAGATGGCAGGAGCTATATGTGTTTCCCAGTGACTGCCTTTATTCAAGAGGGTGTTAAAGAAAACGACGGGTAATATGAAACGTTTTTTGAGCGACTTTGAAAAAATGTGACTTAGGATACCAAAAGAGAATAATTCTCCAGCGCAAAAATTTCATTTCTGAGGAGTCGGAGTCGGAGTCGGTGGAATTTTACCGACTCCGACTCCGACTCTTCTAGTCCATAAATTAGCCTCGACTGCGACTCCGACTCCTCGACTCCGACTCCGACTCCGACTCCCCAGCCCTAGTCTACAACCAGTACAATATCATCCGCAAACAACAACCGATTTACCTCCCATTCATGGTTATTCTCGTCTAGCAGTTTCAATCCTCGTCCAAGCACTCGAGCATTCACCTCTCTCACCACTCCATCAACATACAAGTTAAACAACCACGGCAACATCACACATCCCTGTCTCACCCCCATTCTCACCGGAAACCAATCGCTCACTTCATTTCCTATCCTAACACATGCTTTACTACCTTTGTAAAAACTTTTCACTGCTTGCAACAACCTTCCACCAACTCCATATAACCTTATCACACTCCACATTGCTTCCCTATCAACTCTATCATACGCTTTCTCCAGATCCATAAACGCAGCACATACATCCTTACCTTTGGCTAAATATTTCTCGCATATCTGCCTAACTGTAAAAATCTGATTCATACAATTCTACCTCTTCTAAAACCACCCTGTACTTCTAAGACTGCATTCGATGTTTTACCCTTAATCCTCTTAAACAGTACTTTACCATACACTTTTCCAACTACACTTAACAAACTAATACCCCTTGAATTACAACACTCATGCACATCTCCCTTAACCTTATATAGTGGTACAATACATCCACAAACCTAATCTACTGGTGCCATTGACAACACAAAACACATATTAAACAATCTCACCAACCATTCAAGTACAGTCACACCCCCTTCCTTCAACATCTCAGCTCTCACACCATCCATACTAGATGTTTTTCCTACTCTCGTTTCATCTAGTGCTCTCACTTCCTCTCTTGTAATCTCTCTCTCATTCTCATCTCCCATCACCGACACCTCAACACCTACAACAGTAATTATATTTGCCTCCTTATTATCCTTAACATTCAGTAAACTTTCAAAATGTTCCGCCCACCTTTTTCTTGCCTCCTCTCCTTTTAACAACCTTCTATTTCCATCTTTCACTGTCTCTTTAATTCTTGAGCCAGCCTTCCTTAGTCTCTTGACTTCTTTCCAAAACTTCTTCCTATTCTCTTCATATGAATGACCCAATCCATGACCTCACCTCAGGTCAGCTGCCCTCTTTGCCTCACTTACCGTGAGCATTACTTCCACATTTTTCTCTCTATACTTTTCATACTTCTCTACACTATTACTCTGCAGCCATTCTTCAAAAGCCCTTTTTTTTTCTTCCACTTTTACCTTCACTCCTTCATTCTACCATTCACTGCCCTTCCTCATGCTGCCTCCAACAAACTTCTTGCCACACACATCACTTGAAATCCCAACAAAATTTTCTTTTACTAGCTTCCACTCCTCCTCTAAATTACCAGTTTCTTTTACTTTCACTTCGTCATATGCCATTTTCAACCTTTCCTGATATTTACTTTTTACCCCCAGTTTTATTAGCTCTTCAACCCTCACTAGCTCCCTTTTACATCCACCTGCTCTATTCCCCCACTCTTTTGCTACAACTAATTTTCCTTCCACCAAAAAATGATCAGACATACCGTTAGCCATACCCCTAAACACGTGCACGTCTTTCAATCTTCCAAATATTCATTTAGTTATCAAAACATAATCCATTAATGCCCTTTCTACCACTCTTCCATTTGCCACTTTTACCCATGTATACTTGTTTTTATCTTTCTTTTTGAAAAAGCTAGAACTTATCACCATCTCTTGCTCAACGCACATATCTACCAGTCTGTCACCACTCTCCTTTATAACACACAGAAACTTTATCGAAGAATTAAAAGAGAAGTAGCGTAGAGGATTATAAGAATTTCACTGCGAATGGTATTTTTCACAGCATTTAAATGTGTTTCTGGAGATAGTCGCGTACAAGTTTGGTTACCTTCGCGTGAATGTGAATGGTTTGGAATAAAATTATATCCTGACATTTCTTCAGTGGCGATCTTATATTTTTGTAGTTGGTGTAATGGAAAAGAAATTGCCAATGTTCACTGACTATGAGGGTAATGTCGGTTCGTACAAGAGAGGAAAGGTGTTAGAATCAAGTAACTTATTAATCAGGGAACAAAATGGAGTTTATCTTTGTTTTCTTCACTATTTGTTTTATGTAATCACTTCTCTCCCTACAAAAAATGTACATTCCTAATCATTAACGTTATTTCCAGATTCCCTGTGTCAATGGCATTGAAATCCAATAACACTGACCTTACTATTGACCAGTTCGAAAACTTCACCCTTAATCTCGATAATCAGACCAACAATGAGGCACCTACGCAACCGCCGCCAGATTTTGGTAACGATGCCGCATGGATTCTCACTTCAACCTTCATTATCTTCACCATGCAGTCAGGTTAGAAATTCCTTTGCCTTTATAAAAAAAAGAAAAAAGTTATGAGATTGAAATTTGACAGTGGTAAAACAGAAACTGATAATCAAAACCTTTACAATATATGCATGTGATCTATGAAGTTGATCATATATCATGAAACTTCAGTGCACAATAGCATAATAAATTACACGATATTTTCCAATTATATCAGCAACAAGTCAAAAGTATCAAAAGTTTATGAGAATAAAATTATCTTTCATACAATTTCATGATATTCAATAACATTATACTATGGAGAGCTAAACAACTTATAATGCTGTTTGTTTTTGCACTTGGAGACTCTGTTGAAAGAATTACCCTCTAAAATCTTGTCTAGGATGCCTAACAATTTCTCATAAAACAAAGATGTCCAATTCTTCCTTCACCTTTTGTCTAATATTATTGTCATCGCTATTGATATCAGGATTCGGTCTACTTGAATCCGGAGCTGTCTCTATGAAGAACGAGACCAACATTATGGTGAAGAATGTTGTTGATGTTGTGCTTGGAGGAATAACTTATTGGCTCTTTGGTTATGCTCTGTCCTTTGGAGAGTCTGAGTGGACTACCCCTTTCTGTGGATGGGGAAGTTTTGCTTTGAACCCTGGAGAAGAGGCAATGGGGGAAGTTTACACTAAATTCTTCTTTCAACTATCTTTTGCAACAACTGCCACCACCATTGTGTCTGGAGCAGTAGCTGAAAGGTAAGAACTCCCTCCAAACATCATTTCACATTATTTATATCAAACATTTGCTTGCACAACGCCGATATTAACAATAAGTATAAAAAGTTTTGTTTATAGAAAAGGAAAATTTCATATATACATATATATATACATATATATATATGTATATATTTATATATATATAAATATATATATATATATATATATATATATATACATATATATATAGATAAATAGATAGATATGTGTGTGTGTGTGTGTGTGTACGCTGTGCAGAGGCGCCAGTTAGGTGATAATTGAGAGGCAAGGTGAATGCAACTAAACTTTATCAAATCGACATCGAGCTTAAATACTATGACTTACGGGCAAGAACGTCACAAAAATTCAAACAACATTAGGCATGAACTATCAAGTTTATAAAGGTTGGATTATTAATATTGCAGGAAAGAGCGAGTGATAAGATAACAATCAAAACTGTTACAGTGTAAAAGCATGTATGAAACACTAGTAGTCAATGGCTCCCCCACTAAAAATGACATATATGTGAAATAGGGCACCCTTCTCTTGCTCTTGAGAGGTGTACTTTAGGCAGGTAATCTGGCAAGAGATATGCAGATTTTTGGTGGTCAATGAAGACCCATTCTTCTTTGCCATGCATGTTAATCAAGAATGCTATCGGCATACGACTGATCACGAGGAAAGGGCCTGTTTAAGGCGGCGTTAGCGGTAGCTTGCTAGTGTCGTTACACAGGAAAATGAGCGTTGCCGAGTGCAGATCTGTTGGTATGTGTTGCTTAACTGGGGGCTTGTAAGTCTGGCGGCATGGAATAAATTTTCCCGCAATGTAACGTAGGCGATAGAGAGTGTCAGAGGAGGTTGCAGAAGGAAAAAATTCAGAAGGACGAACAACGGGTCGCTATACACCATTTCAGCTGCCGAGCCATCCAAGGCATCTTTAGGAGTGGTCCTTAACCCCACGAGGACCGACGTATTCACAGGTGGTTCTCTAATAATGTCCACAATTGACACAATTGAGAGGGGAAAGTGGTACCCATGTCAGAAATAATTTGCCAGAGATACCAAATCTCCCTATCCACCATGAGTATAAGACAGATGGACACGAGGCAAACGTTGCAGTTTCCATGGGAATGGCTTCCGGCCAACGAGTGGAGTGGCTGATGACTGTAAACAGGTAACGATGTCCTTGTGATATGTGTAGGGGCCCAACTACATTGACGTGAATATAGGCAAACCGACGGTGAGGTTGAGGAAAGGTGCCCACTCCTGAATCTGTTTGTTTATGGAGGGATGTGCAGGATGTCCTACATGCTTGGTACTCCGAATCTTTTCATTGGGCTTCTGCCAACGGGTTGTAATCTAGTCTCAGGTAATAGCGGAAAATGTGTTTTTTGACAGGGCATCGGCAAAGGGATTTATTTTCCCAGAGACGTGTTGAAGGGTAAAACTTTATTCAGCCACGACGGAGAGATGTCAGCATTTAAGGGCGGTCCAGGTATCGGACTGTCGAGTGAAGTTGTGCATCAGAGAGGCATGTGGTCCACGCAAATGACGAAAGTCATACCTTCTATTAAGTGGCGAAAGTGGCGGACAGACAAGTGCACCACCAACAATTAATGGTCGAAGGTAGAGTAAACGGATTCTACCTAGAACAGTTTTCTACTGAAGAAGGCCAATGGGCAGGTTGAGACGTTGACCACCTGCTCGAGTACTGCACCAGAAGCGACATCGCTGACATCGGTGGAGAGAAGGAAAGGTGCTTGTGGCACAGGAAAAGTGTAGAGCAGCAGCGGCTGATAGGCATTCTTTGCGTTGCAGAAGACTGCTTCTTCAAGGGGACCCCACTTCAGGTTTTTTGGCTTGCCCTTGAGAGAGGCCTAGAGGGGGGTGCCAAGAGTAGCGGCAATGGCTGGCAGGAAGCAGTGGTAATAGTTGATCATGTCCAAGAATTCTTGCAGTGCTTTGATGGTTGAGGTTGTAGAAAAGTTCTGAGTGGCTGCTACCTTCTAAGGGAAGGGGTGGACTCCTTCAGGAGTGATGCGGTGTCCCAAGAACGATACTTCGCTGGCACCAAAGGTACACTTGTTGTACAGAACTACAAGGCCCTTCTGTTGTAGGTGGTTGAGTACGATGCATAGATGACGGAGGTGTTCCTCTATGGAGGAAGAGAACACTAGTATGTCATCCACAAAACATACGCAGAAGTTGATGTCCTCTAAGATGCCATCCATGAGGCATTGAAAAGTGGCCCCAGCATTATGAAGCCCAAAACAGGAGTAATTAAAGCTGTACATACAAAAGTGGGTGGTGATGGCGGTCTTAGTGATGTCTTCTGGGTTCATGGGCACCTGATAATGCCCTCTCAGGAGGTCAAGTATGCAGAAAAACCTTCACTTTGTGCAAGTAGGAGGTCACGTCGGCAATGTTTGAGAGGAGTTAGTGATCCGATTCTGTCTTCACGTTGAGGCACCTGTAATCCTCATACGGATGCAGAGAGACATCTTTTTTTACGATGATGTGTAAGGGGGATGACCATAGGCTGTTGGCCTTTTGGCAAATGCACATTACTTCCATTTCAATGAATGTTTGTTTAGTGGCTGCCAAATGATTCGGTGGCCAGACAACTGAATCTGGCGAACACTGGGGCCCCATTGTTTTGGAAAGGTGATAAACACCATGTTTGGCAGGAATCGTGGGTATTTGACAAAGTTCTGGACGGAAAATTTCCAGGTATGACCTGAGGGGGTGGGCATAGGCGTCCGTGGATACGCTGGTATGGAGAGCGAGGTGGGAGGGGACAGGTTGGAGAGGTGTCAAGGAATATGAATCCGCGTTGACTAACCATCGGTGAGCTACATCAACCAGGAGGTGGAAATATGAAATGAAATTCCCATCGACGATTGGCAATAGACATGAGGAACTAGAAACTTCCAAATATATTTGGCACTTCCAAAAGATAATGTAAGGGTTTCATAACCGGGTATTGCAGATCCGTTGGCATCTACCCGGTGGACGTGGGCAGACTTTGTCAGACTACATCACATCCTAAAGAGTGCCCTTGGCAGAAGAGAACAGCAAACACCCGTGTCTACCAAAAATCGCACGCCCGTACATGCTTCATGTAAAAAGAAAAGATTAGTGATAGGGGAGGCCACCACCACAAGCAATAGCCTACTAAAACGTTTTTTGGCCACTGACAATCATTCGCACATTTCTTTGCAGCAGCCCCAAATTTCAACTGGTAATAGCATAACTATGAGCGTCAGTAAGTGGCTGGAGAGGTCTGCTGTTTGGGGCGTTAGCTAGGGGTGATTTATGTGGGTGGTGGGCGGCTTTGTCACTGCTCAGGCACGTCATGGGGTGGGCATATTTATCCTACCGCATTCACGTCAGATTCGGTCAATGTTGAATAGTTGTCACTTCATCAGGAGTGGAGGCGTTGATAGAGGTCTTGAAGGCAGTGAAGTGGCTGACCATAAGGGCGTCGTCTTTGTTCATCAGGTTCTTCATGTGCAAAATATTGACACCTGGTATGGCCCCGTGAACAGGTTCCAGTAGAAACCGTACCCAAATGCCACGAAGGAGGTCCTGTTTTTTTTTCCCTCTCTTGAATGGGTAACTCACTTTGTTGCAACTAGTAAGAACAAAGGCAGAGAAAAGGACGGTAGTTATTGCTTTCATCGAGTCTTCACACTTCTCTAGTCTCTGCAGTACAGTGGGAATGTGTACATATTTTCCCCCTCTATGGACATAGACCTCACAAGGACTGTTTAATCTTGCAAAGTGGAATATGCACATGAGCAGGACATCAGTGTCTACAGACTCCATAATGATGTGTTTGCATTGCAGATATTGAGCAAGTAGAATAGATGGGCCATCATTTATGTGTATACTTCTTCCTGTATCCCGCAAGAAAAACAAGTCACTGTCCTCCAATCTTTATCAATGTTTTCCATGTGTCACCTGTCTCCGCTTATTCCACCCTGATAAATCTCAATCTCTTCTGATTCAGGTACTGTTAATTCTTTCCAAGACGTGCATAAAAAGATCAGATGGCTTTTCTTCTAGGACTATATATGAAAGGCTTCTATTCAGGAATCTTTGTCTTCTTTCCAATGATATATTCCTTTTCTGTTGAGACTGCATGACCTTCCCCTCATCTCACTCTTTCATCCTGCTTCAGACTTTCAGTTGAAGGCATATCATAAAGGTCTGCAACAAAATAAAAGAGAGATGGAGCAAGTGGGACGAGGTACAATTAGTTTATTCAAATGCCCATTTGATACTCTTCAAATGTCTCACTTTGCTGCGTTTGGATATAATGAAAATTCAAAAACTAACCTGCCATGTAACAGAGACTCGCCATGGAGGAAATGTTTGTCACAGCTGGTAGCGACCCATTCCATGCCAGGGGGAAATACTCAAAACCTCATAGATTTCCAGCCATGATCACTGTACCATCCCACCCCACATACATTCCCTCCCCACATCACCCTACATGGACTAAACTCTTCTTCTCTGTTAATGGTCAATATCGAACAGAAAAACAGTAAAACAGTGATAGAAAATATCATTACGGTTTTTTGTACTAAAAACTGTCTAGACCTAATGTAATTCAGAAAAAAAAATCTATTATCAACTATAAGTAAATTAGGTATATCATTTATAAAATTTATCTATAGAGGTGTAGGTTTCTAACAGATTTTAGTGTAGTCACCCCTTTATACAAATATGCATGATTTGGAACAAGATTAGTCTAAATCTTATGCTGATTCCTATGAAGTAGTATCAAATGAAGTAATACCAAATTACAGCAATTTTGAATAGGTTATTTTTTTTTTATTGCACCTTGCTGGACATGGCAGGACAGTCTCTTAGACAGACGCATAGTGGTCATCCCTAAATAACGCCCAGAGCTTCCGGAACAGGGCATAAGCAGGAATAGACCCCATTGGACTGTCTAAGGAAGCCCTGTATCAATGGGGCTGGATTATTTCTCATGATGAGAGGCCTCATCTTAGCATTCTGATAGTAGATGGTGACTTGACCTCGGTGTTCTCCTCTACTGGAGAGACATGGTACTTAATGATATCCCTCATATCTTTTTCATCTTTTTGGTAGTCCTTATGGATGAACCCTTTGTCTTAGAGGTTGATGATGGTGGTGGGGTTCCAGTCTGTTGATCACTCTAGTACCAAGTGCCCCTGGCTAGCTTGATCTTATGGCTTACTTGCTTACTAGAATGGTTATAGTTCACAAGGACCAGGGTGATAAGGTCGAGTTCTTGATAAGGGTCAGCCCAAGAGGAGCAATGAGGGAGGGCCCTGCGGACATATGATTTGATGATAGAGGCCTTGTACCTGGCAGGGTATTAACTGTCTTCATTCAGGCATAAGCTGAGATTAATGAGTATGGTATAGACTGGTGTCGAATCCGTTGTGGTTAGGAGACATGAGGACATCCAAGAAAGGCTACCGGCCGTAGTTGCTCTGTTCCACAGTAAATCTAAGGGAACTGCACTCCTCAAACGTCCTGCAGAGAGTCTCGATATCCTGCATTGAAGGAGCCATAACGAAGGTATTGTCTATATACCTCACGTAAACCATAGGTCGATGTATCCTTGAGAAAACACTCTCCTCAACAACTCCCATATAGAAGTTGGAGAAGAGCACAAGGGAGGAACCTATCAACACACCATCCTTTTGTATATACGTGTGGCCCCTGTGGGTGGTGAAAGGGACCTTCCTGGTACATATTTCAAGAATGGTGGGAAGGGCCTCCTCAGGGATGTTCAAAGTGGATTTAAAACAGTCCCTCTAGACGCTCCTGGATTAAGGCTATTGTCTCTCCAACAGGAACGTTCGTGAAGAGGGATTCCACATCCAGGGAAGCAATGATGCCATTGCTGGGGGATCCTTTCAGCTTACTTAGGAACTCAACAGACAAGGTGGCACTGTACTCATCTGGGACATAAGGGGTCAAGAGGCTATTTGGTCTCTTCGCAAAGTGGTAGGTGGGTATCGGACACTGGCTGATGATTGGTCGAAGTCGGTTGCCATTTTTGTGGGTCTTCACGTTGCCGTACAGGTATGCATAGCCAGAATCTCTGGTGATGGTCTGGAGGAGGACAGCATTGTGGAGGATTAATTTTATTTTAATTTATTTTTTTTTGTTTTGCCAAATCGAGAGAGAGAGAGAGAGAGAGAGAGAGAGAGAGAGAGAGAGTTGTTTTAGTATTGTTAAATAGAGACATTTTATTTGCTTTAGCTTTGTCATTAATGAGAGAGAGAGAGAGAGAGAGAGAGAGAGAGAGAGAGAGAGAGAGAGTGAGTGAGTGAGTGTGTTTATTTACTTAAGTTTTGTCAAACCGCAAGAGAGAGGAAGTGTTTATTTGCTTAGTTTTGTGAGAGAGAGAGAGAGAGAGAGAGAGAGAGAGAGAGAGAGAGAGAGAGAGAAGAGAGAGAGAGAGAGAGAGAGAAAGAGTGTTTATTTGCTTTAGTTCTGTCAGAGAGAGAGAGAGAGAGAGAGAGAATTTAATTTGCTTTAGTTTTGCTAGATCGCGCGTGCGCGAGAGAGTATGTGTATGTGCGTTTGTGTGTGCGTGTTTTGTGTGTCCGCGGTGCGTGCCGAAGAACAAGGGTAGTTAGCGAATGATTGGTTGTTGTTTGAAAGACTGTCGGTATATTTGAGGTTTTGTTTACCTTTTTAGCTAGGTTAGGGCGGTAATGAATGTCTTGGGCGAAAGCATTGGATCTTGGACTGTAGAAGGAGTCGGTTCTATTTTTTTTGTTCTTCGAAAGCCGGCTGTGTGAAGTGTTTTTTTATATTCGGAGTAAGTACTGTTTTTATTCATTTTTGTTAGGCGCGTTCGTGAATGATAGAAAGTTTATTGTTTATCTTTGATTATAGTGCGATAGTTAAGTTAGTTAGGAGTGTTCATAAGTGTTTTTCTTTTTTATTTTGGCAGGCCGTGATTCCTCCTTTGGAGAGGTTTTCTTGAATGTAAAATTGTTTGTTGACGACTTGGCCTGTAACAGAACTTGATAGGACTGCTCAGATTGATTTACTTGTTGACGACCCTGACCGAATTTACTTCTGATTGCTGTTGATGATGATGATGATACCGATGAGGATGATGATGATGATGATTACGCTCACGGACTAAATCAATTAAAACATTTTGTATTGACTGAGTGTCAAGTGTTGCCATATTGTGGCGTTGCAACCGAGTTGTGGGGTTGGGCTATAAAAGGACTGTTGGCCCTTGTGTGGACAACGACGTCCACACATAAACAAATATTGGTTTTGGTGTGTGGGGTAATTTTAAGTCTGTTAGGGTTTTTGCGGGTTATATGAGTGGTGCTTTTGGTTATTATATATTATATTATTTGGTGTTAAGTTTTGATTAGTTTTAAGTGTTGGTAATTTGATTGTGGATGGTTATTGATTTATTTATTATAGTTTGTAAGAATATAGTGTTAAGGATATGTTTTGTTTTGATTTTTGTCCTTTCGTCCAAGAGTCCCGCTGCTGATAACGTAAGGGGAAAGTTTGTTTTGTGGAGACCATTGTAAGTAAGTAAGATTCAAGGGTGTGGGGGTTGTTTTGTTTACATCCCGCCACAGCATTTGTGGTCACATTGACAGCTTCTATGGTCTTTTTGCTTCCTGCTTAATCTACTCAACCGGGTTGTGTGAGAACTTTTCGAATTTGTATCTGCCAGTATAAGGTCGAGTTTATGGCGATATTCCTTGATGTCTATCAAGACAAAGACAGCAGCCTTATGAGCTCTTCTCACTGTCACTTGGGCCTCCTTCTCTAGCTCCCTGGTCACCTCTCTCATGTCACTTGAGACAATGCGTCCACTTTCTGTAAGGGCTTCAGCCAGGAGCAGGGGTTGGAGGTAATCTGTAGTCCTTATGGCACCTTTCTCCTGGTGACAGAGGGTAGAGTTGATCAGAAGATCGACTTTTAGTCTCTTGTATGTGGGTCAGGATCATGAGATGTAGTGACAGCTAAGCCCCAGTCGGACGATTTCGTCCTTGGTAGCTATAAGGGGTGTATGATGATATATTTATGTAATCAATGAGAATTCGCCGCCACGCTTACATTACTACCTGCTCCACCCACGGCGGTCAATGTAAATTTGATGCCTCTCCCAACGACCCAGAATTGACATACTTAAGGATATCACCACCATCATTCCAGCCATTACAGCCTGAATAAGGGAGGCAAAGCTCTCGAAACACGTAGCTGCTTACTGTTTGGATTTACCTGACTTGTAAACTTTACATTAGAAACATTGATTCATGACTTATCCTGAATTTGTCTATCCACTATGAAGAATAACCTTTACCCAATAACTGGCGGAATGCAGTAATTGAAAGAAAAAGATAATAAGAGCCATTCAGGAGATAGAATACAAAATTAATGCTATAGTACAGCACGTGTATCACACACGGTCGTACACTGTAACGGTATTTCTGTTTTTTTTATAATTTCGTTATCGCTCTACCCTCGCACTAATAACCTGTCCATACTTGAATGTTCCTGCATCATTATGTTTGAATTTTTGTGCCATTCTTGACTGGAACAGGTTTTATATATACTCCAAATAAAATTAGTTGCATTTGACTCGTCTCTCAGTCATTTCCTAATAGCTCGCTTGCTCATTGTCACTTTGGGGTCACCAATATGCAAGCAAGCCATTAGGAGATGACCAAGATATGAGTTGAATGCAACTAACTTTATTTAGACGGAGCATGAGTATCTATATAAACCCTTCCAGTCAAGAACGGCACAAAAATTTAAACACAATGAAGCAGGAACATACAGGAATGAACAGGCTATCAGTGTAAGGGGAGAGGGATAACAACAATCTACAAAAGACAGACATACCATTACATTGTACTAGCATGTGTGATACACGTGCGGTGCACTACTGAGGCAGACATTGTCTTTAGCAAACTTGCCTTAAAGTGGGTCTACCACCTAAATGATAATGATAATATAATAATAATAGATTAAAACTTTAAGATTCTTTAAGATAAAAATTTTAAGAATAATTCTTTGAGATACATAAAGGATTTTTCACAGGGCATCACTTTATTTCATGTGACCGATCTCGAAGAATTTCAAAGTTTTCATCAATCAGTACTGGTTAATTGATTTTGAAGATCCAAATATTTTGTATCTTGAAATTTTTATTTCCTTGACCCCTATATTAAAGTGTGATTTCATTGTTCTGCCAATGTATTGCTGATGAAGAGTTGCTTAAAAAGGTTATTCAAAACACGTGTTGACAACGAATAATAAAAGAAAAAAATCTATGTAGTTTTCATGTTTCCTGAAAATTAACTGGAGAGATGATAACTTCTATTTTTCATGCTACTAAGGTATTGTCTATTATTCTTTTTGCAGGGATATTCTGTCCTTGAGAAGTTCAATCATTCCTCGGCATAATGTAATAAACTGGAAGTTAATATGTTACAGTTTGGCTGTACTGAGTAACAGAAAAAAAAAATCTGTAAGTTTGTAAATTTTGATTCAAGTGAAAATACGTGAGCATGTCAGCAATTTTCTCACCCCCATTTACCGAGAGGGTTTATAGACATTAGAAAATACGTCTTGTAATAATTCTTTTATATTCTGTGTTACGCCATAAAAGATACTGAATATTTCAAGTGTTAGGTTATTCTGATTCAGTACCATTTAGTAAAAGGCTCCTTATTAAATGACACATTTATTTGGAATTTTATTATATTGTATTGATTTGTTTAGCTACGTTGATGATGATTCTGATAGGTTTTATAGAGCATGGTAGCATCAACAATAATTTTCTTTTCTTTTTTTGTGCAGCAAATAATGTAGTCTGTAATTCGTGGAATTCAATAAATGCGTGTTATATTCTGTTGATATTCTCATATATATAATTGAATTTCTTTATAAGACTATTACATTATATTCTATGTTTGTTGATACATTTTGATGTACAATATCGCTAGTTATCTAGTACTCAAAAGCACAATCGACATCTGCCGATAGAACGTGCTTCTCTTTTTATTTACTCTGTCATCGATTTACTTAAGTATAGTATACACACTAAGTTTCGAATGATAGGAAATATGATTACGTGCCAGTTAATTAAACAATATTAATGCTAATTAATGATAGAACTGTCTATGGCCCCATTAACTAAATGAACTATAACTCGTGCAAAAGATATTTAGCCGTCGAAACAGGGTCTTCTTCAGAATACTTAGTGGAGGATTCCTCTTCTTTCGATTACTTTCCTTTACAACTCTTAAAACAAGCACACTTGAAGTTAAGCTGGATTAAAGACGGGGGTGGGGACGGGCGTTGCTTTTAAGACCTTGGGGGTCGCAGTTGAAGGTTGGGTTCTTAAAGTAGCCTAGAAAGGTTTAGTTATTCTCTATAGAATTTTAAACTATTCTCATCCTCAATAGCCAATTACATATTTTAGCAAATGTTGCATGTACTCTATATATTTTATATTTTGTTTATCAGTTGTCTACCAAGATACAAACAATGTAAAGACAAAAGTATCAACAGACAATTATACATATATAATTTATATATATATATATATATATATATATATATATATATATATATATATATATATATATACAAAGATATATATATATATATATATATAGAGAGAGAGAGAGAGAGAGAGAGAGAGAGAGAGAGAGAGAGAGAGAGAGAGAGAGAGAGAGAGAGATTTTATAGAATGGTAGATCGATGGACTATTGCCTAGCTCTTTGTGAATTTGTATTGGGATGTTGACAGATTGAAAGCCGTTAACAACAACGCTGAAGATTATGAAGATAAGTAAACTGACCAGACTCCTCTTCTCATCTGGGAAAATTGCGATAATCCATATAATCCTTTCAAGGGTCATTCCCCAATGAAGTGGGTAAATCCCATACAACACTTACAATCAGCTCGGGTAGCCCTTGGCAAAAAAAAAAAAAAAATATGCCTTATCCACATTTTCAGTTATGAAACGTGGATTTTAACTAATAATAGATGAACTAAGATATATTCAGAATATCTTTTGTAAGCTAAATACCTCTCTAGATATGAAACATATTTCAATAAACTCCCTGATGCTAGTGGACTACCAAGGTATAGTAACATTTATAATTATTCTTCATGTATATCGTCTAATAATCCGCTTTCCATGTTGTTTGCTAGTTATCAAAACCACCATGTTTGATTTAATTGCCATCTTATTTCAAACAAGAGCGATCTCCTGGCCCAATATTGAGCCAAGAGCGACCTGAACAGCAATAGCAAAGTGATATAAAGTGACTAAGATTACTTGGGACCTCGTGTAATATCTTGTCTGCAAACCAATAGGGTAATACCCTATCGCACAACCGGAAAACATAATTTCTTTCCATGTTGCCGTTGTGTGTCCTGTTTACCTCTCCCGGCTTTTGCCCTCAGCTTTGACTCTTCTAGGAAGCTTGCTTCTTAATAATAACAACCATTTTTTGGGCTCGGCCATGTCGTCCTGATGGAAGGTTCCTTTAGGTAGCTTTCTAAGGGATATTTGCAACAGTGATACTCCCAGAGAATTAACCATAGGTCTCCAGAATTCCAACTCCTGGCGCGAGTATCCTTAATATAGCTTTAAGGATATCGCATAATATCAGGGGACGTATTTTTTTATACGACACATAGCAATCTTCACCCCCAATAGATTTAACTCTTTGAGGGGGGAAGAGTGGCAAACAAAAGAGGAATCGTTATCAAGGTATCCGGTGGACCTCCTCTCCATACTACTACGGCCCATCATTCCTTTAATCAGTAGCATTTAAGCTAAGTGCGCTCCCACGCTATTCCCGGTGTTTGTTACGGATTTCGGAATATTTTCATGCAATATTCAGCATCTTCATCCTCTGGAAAGTTGAGCATCTAATCTTTCCTGTGTATAATTTTAAGGCTCCCTTCTCAAAATTAAATTCGTATAATTTAAGTGTGTTTGGTTGAACGTAGCCGACACCGGAGGCGGCCATTTTGAGACCGCTGTTGGTAGTCATAAATACTTTTTATTTAGTCAGTAATGCAACACTCCCGGTATTTAGCTATAAAAATTTTCTAGCTATTCAGGGAAATTATACTAGTGAAGATATTGCATACTATTTAATTATTCCTCTTCCTATACGTAACTTTACTTTTCGTTTACGTCGGGGACCCTGGTGGTACCAACCTTGGCTGCGGTCCCCACTGGAGTAAGGTTAGCCTAACTTGTTATGTATACGTTAGTAAAGTAATTCCCATTGTTTAACCTCACCATATCGTTCCGTATTAATTCGCATGGGGACATATATCCTCTAGAATTTATGGATAAGGTTCAATATTTTTCTCTTTTAGAGAAAAGAGGCTAAACCCTTCCTCCCTCCCTGAGCCGCCGCCATTACAGGCGGCAACCACTATCTTTCGTCATCGCCGCCGAGGAGTAAACTCCGGCTTGACTTAGATAGTCTTACGCCGTCTGTCTTCTTTGCCGCCAAGTATCCCGGCTCTAAAGTAAGATGGTAGCTCAGGGTGTACTGTCTTGCAGCCGATAATGTCGCCGACAGGGAATCTTTGTTCCTCTGCCGACCACGACGTCATCGGCACAGGAAGCCATGCTTCCTTAGTTTACAGTCGAAAGTAGGCGGCATACCTGCCTCCGCCTTTCTCCCGTGTAAACTATAAGACACATCTTACAGCCGACAATGTTGCCGACAGGGAAATCTTTGTTCCTTTGCCAACCACAATGTCGTCGGCACAAGAAGCCATGCTTCCTTAGTTTACAGCCGAAAGTAGGCAGCATATCTGCCACCGCCTTTCTCCCCTGCAAACTATAAGACCCTTTCCCCTCCCCCCTCTGTCCTCTAGTGTCGCCCTAGCCGTCACAACATTCTTTCGCTGGTATTCTGACAGTCATCCTGGCCTTGCCGGGTTGACTGCATTGCCAGCCGGGACCCTACAAGCAGCGGTTAGGTTGCCGCCTCAGCCACTTCCTCCTTATGTCCCTCCTTCACCAGAGGTGAATGCCCCGGGGGGAAAGACTGAGCCGGCCCTGACGGCTGCCAGTGGGAAACCCAATATACTGTTGAGAATTCTTCAGCCCTTTCTTGGCCTGCCATCCACAAACCTTGCAACCGGCAGTAAAACCGGAGGCAAAAGTTGTGGATGGATGGAAGCTAGAATCAGATGCATTCCTCCCCTTCTATTAGAATTCTCTTTCTGGCAAGGAGACAGTAGGTGGCAGTAGCCCTCCTACACTTCCAATTATTGTGCTAAACCATAATAATAGGAGATCCTCCTTTCCATTCCTTCTCTCTCTCTATCAGTTAGTGCCGCCAGGTACTAGCCTAATCCCGGTAGTATACCGGTAAAACTACAGTATACAAAAATGCAGTAGTTGGTAAAACTAAAATATACAACAATACAGTAGTACAAGTATTTCTAACATACTCTGTGTATCCTAACACAGCCTATTGTTGGGACTGCATAACATGTTGAGGTTGATGTAATCCCTCAACATCCTGATGAATCCTTTGATCATCGGAACACTTATAAACACCGTTCAGTATTAATATTCTACAGGTGGAGAAGTTAGTATAAATATTCACTAACTCCGTCTCTATATACGAGAGTCGTTCCACCTTGTATTCTCCCTTATAGGGAATTTAAATATTAATATTGACGGAGGTCTCAGCGATTGCCTGGGAGAGGAAACACAGATATGCATCTTTCCTATTTCCTTTCTAGCTTACTATCCTAAGCTATTGAATATAATAGTAAGTATTATTATTAAAAGTATGCATTTATATCAATGATATAAACAACTGTATACTCATTTCACCTTTTTTCCTTTACAGGAGGAGGCAATGGTGACATGTGTAGTTGTGTTCTGCAACCACAAGAGTAAGGACTTTTGTGGGAATACGATGTACAGGTCTCATGCCCCCTGCTGCATCGTATCTGGATCCCTGAGATACTGGGACCCGAAGGGTTGCTCCAACTGCTCGATCTTACTGACCAACGGCTTTGGAGAAGATATCCCTGCCACCACGGAGGCATGGGATACAGCAAGGGAAACCCTTCGGAGGTGGGTAAGAGGGTTCCAAAAGAACTCTCAGGAACCTTACCTACCTAACGAATCTCTTAGGTGCCTTCTGTTCCCTAAAGTGCAATCCAGTGCGGTAGTGCCCCAGGAACTGGTCCAGCCTCCCTTCATTCAAATGAAAATGGACGTGGACATCAATAAGTCACTTGAAGGCATGGACATCCATCAAGAACGGATGTCGGAGGTGTCTACTTACACCGAACAGGACCTACTGCAAGAAGGCCCTGGAGAAGAAGTGGTTCAACCAACGAAGGAAGAAGGATCCATTTCGACGGTGACTGAGGACCCTCAGTTCACTGTGACGGCATATCAACCTATGCCGTCAACCTCTTCAGCCCCAACTTCCCAACCGACTACACAGGTCCACAGGAGTGAGGCGCTCTTAGAGTCGATCCAGCAGATGTTGGCAGTGTTCCGGAGGGAACAAGAAGAGATAAAGCAAGATCTCAAGGAAATGAAGAGAGAGGTACAAGAAGGGAAATGCCCTGGTGCTTCCAGGGCCTCTGCTAAGCCCCTTAAAGTATCTGACCTCCCTCACTGCTCCGAAACCAACCCTTGGAGGTATACAGAGCACATGCCCATGATGAATGAGAAGCTTTATATCTCCGAGAAGTTGGGGGCCAAACCCCTTGCAGATCTTCAATTCTGGCCCAGCTTTTCAGCGTACCCAGATTGCTACGTGAGACTGCGAGATGAACCTGCATCCCGCAAGGAGATGGTACCCAAGGAAGTCATTGTCTTCGAACATGACAAGGCACAAGCCATCCTGACCAAGACCCTGAAAGGAGCCAGATATACCAACTCCAAAGTCTCTGCATTGAGCAAGAAGCACTCAACCTTCATTGCTCCTTCCTCCAGAGCTTTCCCCTTTTCGGTGAAAGCCCTGGACTGTGTCCTGAAAGCAATCGAAGAGGGCAAACCCTGCCCAGTCCTAGAGGAATGTTAACCGGTACATCTAACCTTCTCCGTCTCAAAGTTGGATCTGGAGATAGCAGGCCAGCAGTTTAATGAGAACCTTCCAAAGTTGCCAGACCATCTTTTGAGAAGGGAACAGGAGATGAAAGAAAGACTTGCCGCTTCCTTGTCTCATCAGAACTGCCTGGAAATGTGTGCAGGCCTAACTAATGCCCCAGACATGTACATGGTCTTAGCTAAGTCCCACTTGGGTACCCTTGTGAAGGACTTATATGCCTTTGTCAAGTCAAGGAGGACCTGCAGAGAGCATGTGTTTGCCACAGCAACTGTAAAACACGAACCCAGAAAGCTGATCTCATCATGCATCTGGGGCAGAGACCTTTACCCACAAGATTTGGTCCAGGAAGTCATTGCTAAAGCTGCCACGGAGAATAGGAACCTTCCCCAAAAGTGGGGCATGTCTTCAAAAAGAAAATCTTCCTCAGACAGTGGTCCACAGCCTAAGAACAGAAAGGCAAAGAGATCACGTAGACTTGCACAACTTCCGGCCGTGACCATGGCCACAGTGCCTCAAATGGTAGCCCAGACGCAAACCACTTTCCAGATGGTCCCTCAACAGCTGGTGGCTCAGTCACCTGTCTTTAACCCAGGTTTTTAGAGGCACACGACCACCTTTTGGCCTACAAAAGTAAGGGCAAAAAAAGAGGATCCTCCAGAAACCCCCCAAAAGGGTAGAGGAGGACGTGGTCACGGAAACAAGTCCTCAGGAACCTCTAAACCAGTGGTTCCCAAACTATCTTACCTGACGCCCCCTTTTTGCTTCCAGTAGACCCGTACGCCCCCACTCCTCTCTTTTTTTTTTGTTTGTATGAAAGGATTCTTACATTTATTTCCTAGCATTGTACAGGTAAACAGATTTCTGTTTGTATTACATTTTAATAATGAAAGCCACTCAAACAAATAATAGTACATTCCAGTAACTAAAAACGAAACATTTTGTTCAAAGTGAGCGAAAAAAAAGTTTGAACATTAGCAAATTGGCAAAATTGAGTTGCAATTTTAAGAATAGACAATTTGAAAACATGGCATATAATATTTGGAAATACTTATGAGACTAAGGCAAAATTTCTGGTCAAATTTAGTGAGATGGAGGCATGTATGTAATGACAGATATTTGTTCTTTTAATGATTTTATTATTCTATTAAACAAGTAATTTCGAGCAGATGACTTCACGCCCCCCTTGTATTGTCCTCACGCCCCCCTAGTGGGGCGCGCCCCCCAGTTTGGGAACCACTGCTTTAAACAATGAGAGGTTCCAGTTAGGAAGCAGACTTTTTCACTTTCGGGATCGTTGGACCTTCGATCCCTGGGCCCACAGCCTAATCACGAATGGACTTGGTTGGAAACGGAACAAAAATCCACCCCCTTTTCCAGAATTCTTTCAACACTCCACCCTTTTGTTGGAAGAATATACCTCTGAACTCTTGAACAAGAAGGTAATAAGAAAAGCGAAGTCCATCAAATTCCAGAGAAGGCTGGTTTGTGTTCCCAAGAAAGACTCGTACAAACTCAAAGTCATTCTAGACTTGTCTCCACTCAACAAGTTCACCGAGAACAACAAGTTCCGGATGCTTACCTTGCAACACATAAGGATTCTTCTACCAAAAGGGGCATACACAGTCTCAATAGACCTGGCAGATGCTTACTGGCACCTACCAAACAGTCGCCCCCTCTCCTCCTACCTAGGATTCAGGATACAGAAGACAAAATATGTCTTCACAGCCATGCCCTTTGGACTAAACATAGCCCCAAGGGTATTCACAAAGCTAGCGGACACAATCATCCAGCAACAACGCTCCGAGGGAGTACAAGTAGTAGTATACCTGGAGGATTGGCTGGTGTGGGCAGCATCCAAGACTACTTGTCTGCGAGCGGCCAGAAAGGTGATCCAGTTCCTGGAACACCTAGGCTTCAAGATCAATCGCAAAAAATCTCGCCTTTCTCCAGCTCAGAAGTTTCAATGGCTAGGAATCCATTGGAACTTGCAGTCACACCACCTCTCCATTCCATTAAAGAAGAGGAGAGAGATAGCGGCATCTGTCATGAGACTAATCCAACACAAGAGGATTTCAAGACCCCAACAGGAAAGAGTATTGGGCTCTCTCCAGTTCACAGCAGTGACAGACCCGGTGCTAAAAGCACAGCTAAAGGATGCGTCAGGAGTCTGAAGAAGATACGCATCAAACGCTTGAAGACATCAACAAAGGTTGACCCCGACCCAATTGCACATGCTATTAAGGCCGTGGTCAACAGCCAAGAGCCTAGCACGGACAAATCTCTTGCAACCACCACAACCATCAGTGGTGATACACATGGACCCCTCCTTGGAAGGATGGGGAGGCCATTCGCAAGAAAGGAAAGTGCAAGGGAATTGGTCGCACCAGTTCAAAACTTTTCACATCAACATCTTGGAGGCTATGGCAGTCTTCCTGGCGTTGAAGAGACTATCCCCTCGCAAAGCAGTACATATCAGACTGGTCCTGGACAACGAAGTGATAGTAAAATGTCTAAATCGACAAGGCTTGAGACCACCTCACATCAATTACGGGATGTTAGCCATCTTCCACCTGTAAAGGAAGAGAAGATGGCATTGATCAGCAGTTCACCTTCAAGGTTTCAGCAATGTAACGGCGGATGCTCTATCCAGGCGAAAGCCGATAGAGACAGAATGGTCCCTAGACGCAGACTCATTCTCCTTCATCTCGGAAAAAGTCTCGGAACTTTAGATCGACCTCTTCGCAACGAGAGACAACAAGAAACTACCTCGTTATGTAGCCCCTTACGAGGACTCTCGAACAGAAGCGATAGACGCCATGTCTCTCGACTGGAACAAATGGAATCGGATCTACCTGTTTCCACCAACCAATCTCCTGCTATAAGTCCTCGACATGCTAAGGTCCCTCAGAGGAACAGCTGCAGTAGTGGCCCCCAAATGGCCCAGAAGAAATTGGTTCCCTCAAGTTCTGGAATTGAAACTGAAGTTGTTTCCTCTGCTGAACTCAGTTTTATCCCAACTGGTTCAGAAGTCGACTGTTTACGCTTCATCCTTGAGAACCAACAACCTACATCTCATGATTTTCTCGCCGTAGCAGCGAAGAAAAGGTTTGGGATCTCAAAGGACATAATCGACTTCATCGAAGAGTACAAGTCAAGTTCAACTAGGAGACAATATGAATCGTCCTAGAAGAAGTGGGTTTCCTTTGTGAAAGCAAGGAAACCAACAGAAATATCAATAGATTTTTGTCTTTCTTTCTTCATCCACCTACACAAACAAGGCTTGGCTTCGACCACAATAACTGAGTGTAAGGCAGCTCTGACTATACCTCTTCTGTACGCCTTTCAGGTGGACCTCACAGGTGAAATCTTCAAAAAGATAACAAAAGCATGCGCTAGACTCAAGCCAGCAACCCCTCCAAAGCCCATAACATGGTCGTTGGACAAAGTCTTGCACTATGCTTCGAATCTGAACAATGAGGATTGCACCCTAAAGGATCTAACACAGAAAGTTATATTTCTGTTTGTAATAGCCTCAGGGGCTACAGTTAGTGAAATAGTGGCCCTATCCAGAAATGAAGGCCATATTCAGTTCCTGGACACAGGAGAACTGAATCTCTTCCCTGATTCTGCCTTTCTCGCCAAGAATGAGCTACCCACGTCCTTGGAGAATCTGCTCACTGAAGGAAGATGTCTCTCTATGCCCAGTAGAGTATCTCAAGGTCTATCTTCGAAGAACTTCAGACTTCAAGGAGGGACAGCTCTTCAGAGGCGAAACCTCAGAATCAAACTTATCCCTAAGACAACTGAGAGCGAAACCTACCTACTTTATTCGCAGAGCGAACCTGACAGCACACCCGCAGGTCACGATCCAAGAAAAGTTGCTCCTTCATTGAATTTCTTTCAATACATGGACTTTGAGAGGCTCCACTCATATACAGGTTGGAAATCATCCAGAGTCATCTATAAACATTATGCAAAGCAAATGCATGAGATAAAACACTTTGTGGTGTCGGCAGATAGTGTCATAAAACCTGTCGTCTAGTGCTGCGATGAACAGTGAACTGTTTTGGGACTTAACAATACATCGGGTATTACTACCTTCGAGTAAAAATCACCATGGTGATTCATAGTCTGTTCTATATAGGTGCAGAATCTAACTAATAACACCAGTGCTGTGTGAACATTTGAACACAGTGTTGATGCACATCCAACATCTGAGTGAAACTAGACATGTTTAGCTTCACATTCATCTGAGTGGCATATTTTACAATGAATTCATATATGTACTGTATATTCTTCCCTTAGAGGGCAGAAATATATATAACTATGATGTTGATCGATATAAGGTTAAACTTCTACTTATGATGTCTACATTTACAATTTATTTTGCTTATGAAAATAAATAGAAAAAATGTATCAACGTCTTCTTTCAACCCTCAGTATATGAAATAAGAGAGTCCAGAGTTTTATTCTATTCCTTTAAATAGAATCTTGATTGTACCAATATCCAAAGCATGAAAAGGCAATCTCTAGAAAGTTTCCCTTGCGTCCTTACGGATATACAAACTTTGAATCCTTATAGTCGAAGTCGACACTTTCCCGCAGGGGTCAGGAAGCCCTAAGCTAGTTCCAAGCTTGGTGGATATAACAAGTAACGGTAATGTCATATATACGGGTCTAGGAGACCATATAAAGAACTCATTCAAAGTCAAGGCACTTATACAAACTCACAGATATAGTACTTTCAAGTTAATTCTCTGTTTAACTTCCATCAGGAAGACATGGCCGAGCCCAAAAAAACGGATTTTAAGCAAACCAAAAAATTTATTTTTGGGTGAGATAGCCATGTCGTCCTGATGGACCCACCCTTCTTTCTTTCTTAAATGACCCCACCCAAAACTACTCTATCTGCGGCTATTCCAGCTTGAATGCAAGTTCGGAATGATGGGCCGTAGTAGTACGGAGAGGAGGTCCACCGGATACATTGATAACGGCTCCCCTTTCATTCGCCACTCTTCCCCCTTCAAAGAGTTAAATCTATTCGGGGTGAAGATTGCTATGCTATATGTCGTATCAAAAAATATGTCCCTCGATATTATGCGATATCCTTAAAACTATATTAATGATACACGCGCCAGGAGTTAGAATTCTGGAGACCTATGGTTAATTCTCTGGGAGTATCACTGTAGCAAATGTCCCTTAGAAAGCTACCTAAAGGAACCTTCCATCAGGACGACATGGCTATCTCACCCAAAAATAGATTTTTCGCTTTGCTCAAAATCCGTTTTAAAACCGTTCAACTCTTCACGAAGTATTCACAAAGAGGAATAAGCCTACTTTAAGAAGTATTGGACAGTGAATTGAACTTTGAGTTCTTTACCAGCATGAATTAGATCGATGATCCTTAAATTTTAAACAACCCTTATCATTGCACTTCTTGCTGTAATGCTAGGATAAATTGCAAACTTGCATTTGATAACCATTTTTAATGTTAATTGTAGGGGAGTGAATGATAACCTGACTGACTTATGTGACAAACGTACGAATTGTTCTCTCAGTGAGAAACAAAGAGTATGTAAACCATGAGTACTTTATCTATGAAAAAGACTTTCCAAAAGTTATGATGCACAGACACACGGTGTGATTAGTGCTATCGGAACTGTAGCTCTGCTGTGCTTACCTGCAGGGATAAGGTGTTGTTAATGTAATAATTTACAACCCTGTCGTTGTTGTCAAGTATGTATTCACGGTTGAAGTAGGGAAGACGTCGTTTATAGTTTTCAGTTGATTTTAATGTAGAGGCTACATTTTATCTACTCAACTCTGTTCTGATGACACACTTAACGACTGACTGACGTTACATAAACAACACAAAAGTGTAATAGATCAAACACAAACAAAAGTGTATCAGTATAGACAAATAATAGAATCTAATCTCATAACTGTATGTAAACTATTAGAGTTATACACTTCTTGAGGTAGTTTATACAAAATCTAACACTTAGGTAGATATGCAGCCTTTCTTATTATCACTTACATAATTAAAGTTATACACATATGGATGCAATGATGTTCCTTTCAGCACCTGTAGTGCTATGGTGTTAAATAATATTGACACATAACATAAAATTCCTTATAAGTCACGTACAGTTGGAATCAAAAGAGCGCAGACACTCAGGGAAATCTTTCGCCAGATGTCTCTAGTGTTTCCAAAACAAAAAAGACAAGGTGTTCCCCTTCTTACAACTTCTACCATAGCAAATCAAAGACAGTAAAGGGCTGCATTTCATTCTTTTATCATTTGACGTTCCGAATATCCACTGGAAATACTGAATACACTTACAAATACACACTTATATACACACACACGCACACACACATACACATACACACATATACATATATATATAAATATATATATATATATATATATATATATATATATATATATATATATATATATATATATATATATATACATACATATATATATATATATATATATATATATATACACATGTATATATATACATGTATATATATATACATATATATAAATATATATATATATATATATATATATATATATATATATATATATATATATTACCAGCCAAGCTACAACCCTAGTTGGAAAAGCAAGATGCTATAAGCCCAAGGGCTCCAATAGGGAAAAATAGC
>NC_090739.1:99294429-99336929 GCF_036898095.1 Palaemon carinicauda | reverse complement strand
AATGTGATTGTTATGTGTTCTAAGGAACACCCTGTTGTGATTAAGATGGGTCAGGTCAAAGTGCAAGACTATGGTACTCCTGATAGGTCGCCTGTCATGGCTCCTTCATTTTCTTCTATTCCTCGGATTTCTCGAGAGGAAACTGCTGGCCATCATGAGGATAACGTGGAAGTTTGCTCTAGAGGTTGGGGACAACCTCTAAGGATTGAAGCAAGGCAATATTCCATCGTCTGCCTTCAAAAGGATGATCACCTTCATCCTTGAGGTTTTTTTTGGGGGAGTCAAAGACTAGTCATAATGCAAGAACCTGGAGAGTTCCCTTCAGTGTCCAGGTTTCTTGAAGACACACAATATGTAAAGAAACAGAACCCAGTTCCACTCTGGTTGACAGGAGAATTCCTTAGACATATGAGACAGGTGGTCACTAAGAAGTCAGCAAAGTATGCTGAAAGTAACAAGTCTCCCTTTCTGGCTGCAGTCTTGGCCACAAGCATTAGGGCATACTTGGTTATAGAAGAATATCCACATGCTATGTCACCATTGCTTCTTATCTCGTTACGGGAAGAGATCTCCAGCAGTACTAGCCTCGTTACAATCAATTGGCCAACTCCATAATCCTCTCCATCTAATTATCCATAACAGTAATATGCCTCCAAAGATCATATCTGACTTTGCGAAGAAAGAATTTTTCTTGCCACACCACTTTCCATCCTCCTCTGACATTCAGAGGAGAACGTTGAAGGCTTTAACTCTCTTTGAAGAGTGGCTTTTTGATAAGACCCACCTCAAGATTCAGTCCTTGCTTATAAAGATATTAGCCTAAGCACAAAGGCCTACCAAACCAAAACCATAGCCCAGGCAAGAAGAGACAAGCTGGTAACCAGCCTTTAACATATAAGAAGTCGAGGACAGGTTGCCAAGGCTCAGAAAACTCGTTCTCTCATCATTTTACAACCCAACAACAGCCTCAACTGTTTACAAGCTTGACATAGGGAAGTAGAGGACAAAGATGATCAAAGATGTTTGGTATGGGTTTTCATCCATAGGGCTAATTGTGTGAGAAGACAGGAGGCTGCTTACAGCATCACTGGCAGTACTAGGAGGATTCCCCTCAGTTAACCTCCACCCCTATTGAGCAGAAGGGCTTCCATCTACCAATTTCTACAGCCTTATATTTCTCATCAAAGATGCATATACTTCTTGGAGACCTTTCTTGTCTGAACCATTTGGTGACAAAGGCTCATATCAAACTGGAGACTTTAATGTCAGAAGTTTTGGTGGACTGTCGAGATGACTGATTCTTCTCCCTCAATCTAGTGAGGTTTTGATGCAAACAGGAGACATGGTAGTTCAAAGCACTAAGATTTGGCCTGATGATGGCATCACAAGAATGCTTTGTCCTGACAATAGCACTACTGGTCTTCACACTTCTCATAGCACCTGTTGGAGCGGCCCTCTATAAGAGAGGTATAAGATGATGAGATACTTGGACGAGTTGTTCTTCCTGTTGAGCTTAGAACAGGAAGTCATCCACGCAAGGGATGTGGTCCTGAGATTCTGCAACTATCTGGGCATCCAGATCAACATAGAGAAGTCAGAACTAGAGCCAAGTCAGATTTCAATCTATCTGGGAATGAAGATCAACTCTTCAATTTTTAAGTCTTTTCTGACACATGACCACATCCTAACTACAGGAATGCATCCGACTTTTTCTGATGACAAAGGCACCTCCAGCAGAACTGTGGATAAGACTCCTCAGCCTCCTGCCACCTCTAATCCTATTGGTTTCCAGAGGAAGAAGGAGTCTCAGGTTCAGACAGAATCTCATCTGGTGGTCTAATCAATTGAACCTGAACCTTCCATTATCAACCTCCCTCCCGGACATCATATTATGAACAATGCAGAACTCTAGGGACTCCATCAGTTGGAGAGACCTCCTGGTAATCCAACTGGATTTCCCTCACCTTGATCTCCAGTACTCATCAAGAGTCGCCTCAGTGTTCACCGATAACCCTACGGCTATATTATATATAAAGAAGGAAAGTCACAGACATGTAAGATCTCGCATAGGAGGATCTGGCCTGGCCAGATGGAAGGAACGTGACTCTTATACCAAATTTCATTACGGGCAAGGCGAATGTGGTAGCAGACGATCCGAGTAGAAGGGACCAGATCCCAAACTCAGAATGGACCATATAACTGCAAGTGGTGGACAACTTAGCTTTTCTATAACTATCAACAGTGTGTTAAGATTTTAAGTCCTATCTAGACAAGTGGATGTGTCCACGGATGGCAGGCACTTCTTTCCGGGCCTGCCTATGAATGTAGTCCACATGGCCAAGTTAATGAATAGACGAGCTTGCATAACAATGCTATCATAACTTTATGCAATCCATATAAACATGATAGGAGGCTATTGTAAACCTCAAATACCTGAGTATAGTTTATTTTTCAATTTTTTTAGTTTTCTTTTTGATGGAATCATCACATAATTATGTCTTGCCTAATAGAAATTTATTAAGGTTATTTTTACTAATCAAATTTGTTACCTGTCATAACAGAAGAACCATGTTTCCTTATCTGTGCAGGGACTGCTTTCACAAGTCTGAACAGTGTTACAATGACTTGGATAGTGGGAAAACCATTATGGGTATACTAGGTTAACATGTGTCTGGCAGGGTCGGATCTCGAGCCATCGGGCACTAACTACTGATTTAAAACATAAGGAGTTCAGGCAATTTAGCTGTTTACCCGTCAAATGTGCCCTTAATCGGCATGCCCAACAATCAGGCATGCTCGTATGGACAGGCCTTTAGTCTTATGAGATCTTAATAAATTTTCATCAGTTTTTGTGGGCCATTTAATAGGTTCAATCGCATGTCAATTAGAATCCAAACTACACCAATTGCAAATCTTTTTTAACAACATACAACCTTATATCAATGTAGTTTATACAAAATATGTCATATGCAATATAGAGATTAACGAAACACAAAGATGACAGCAGTGTGAGAATTAGATGGTTAGCGAAACATTGTCTGGAGCAATAATCAAGCAATGAACTACAAGTCAGATGTGAGAGACCATTGTCCTAATAGTAATTAGGTAAGAGACAGGGATTAAGTTAGTCAGTGAAGAGCTGCTTTAGATGTTCTCTGTTAGGTTTTCACAATATCTCTCTATACCTTGGATGCTATAGAAAACGAAATATCCAAGCATACAAAACTGGAAGTTGAACTTACACCTTAACTACACCTCAATGTATTATTATTATTAGCATTATCATTATTATTATCATTATTATTATTATTATTATTATTATTATTATTATTATTATTATTATTATTATTATTAGCTAAGCTACAACCTTTGTTGGAAAAGCAGGATGCTATGAGCCCAAGGGCTCCAACGGGCAAAATAGCCCAGTGAAGAAAGGAAAAAGGGAAATGAATAAACTATATGAGAAGTAATGAACAATTGAAATAAAATCTTTTAAGAAAAGTAACAGCATTAAAACAGAGCTAACATATATAAACTATAAAAAGATACATATGTCAGCCTGTTCAACATAAAAACATTAGCTCCAACTTTGAACTTTTGAAGTTCTACTGACTCAACTACCCGATCAGGAAGATCATTCCACAACTTGGTCACAGCTGTAATAAAACTGTGTAGTATTGAGTCTTATGATGGAGAAGGCATACCTATTAGTAATAACTACATACCTAGTATTACAAACAGAATGATACTGTCTGGGAATATCTGAATGTAAAGGATGGTCAGAATTATGAAAAACAGTATGCAACATGCATAACAAACTAATTGAACGAGGATGCCAGAGATTAATATCTAGATCAGGAATAAGAAATTTAATAGACTGGAGGTTCCTGTCTGACAAATTAAGATGAGAATCAGTAGCTGAAGCCAAGACAAGAGAACAATACTCAAAACAAGGTATAATGAAAGAATTAAAACACTTCTTCAGGATAGATTAATCACAAAATCTTACAAGACTTTCTCAAAAAGCCATTTTTTGTGCAATTGAAGAAGAGGTAAACCTAATTTGTTTCTCAAAAGTAAATTTGCTGTCGAGAATCTCGCCTAAAATTTTAAAAGTCATACAGAGTTCAAAAAACATTATCCATGCTTAAATTCCTACTTCAGGATTCAACTTCATAACCCGTAATTTGCACCATGCACTAATTTTAGCTAGATCTTTGTTATGGGATTCAGTAACCCCAGGTCTACATTCATGCGATGGATTTAATACAGTAGCATCACCTGCATATGCAACGATTTGTTTTCTAGGCCAAACCACTTGTAATGTGTATATAATAGGAAAAGTAATGAGTGAAGAACATTACCCTGAGGAACACCAGATATCCTATCTCTATACTCACTGTGGTGCGCATCATCAACAACTCAATATTACTTGAAAATTAAATAATGATGCTAAAAAAAAACCCACCCACTTCCAACTGTTTGAGTTTGAAAACAAGAGCCTGATGATTAACGTGGTCAAAGGCAGCACTAAACTCAAGATCAATCATATGAACTTCCTGACCACAATCAATGGATTTCTGTATAACATTGGAGTTTGTAAGAAGGGCAAACTAGGGAACGGATGATTACTTTTAGCAAACTTATTGAAACATTTTGCCAAAAGTCATTCAAAAACTTTAGATAATATGGAAGTTATGGAAATTTGGCAGTAATCAGCTGGACTTGAGCTACTACAAATTCATTTACATAAAGGAGTAACATTACCAATTCACCAATAACAGCAAAAAGAACCTCGTCTTGCTAACTTGCTGAAAATAAAAGATAACTTTAAAGCGAAGAAATCAGCTGTCTTTATAAAAACAAAGGAAAAATACCATTTGAGTCTACACCTCCATAAGCATCAAGGTCAATCAAGAAAGCTTTCATTTTACAGCATCGAAAAGCTAAACTAGTTAGTGTAGCCTCAGGTAAAACAGGAATAAGGAAGATAAAGTTTACTCTGATTACTGTCAAACATAGCAGCTAAAAGGGTTGACTTTTCCTTTGGACAGTAAGGGACAGAGCCATCTGGTTTAAGCAAAGGACGAACTGTTGTGTCAACACCAAAGAGTACAGATTTAAGGTTAACCCACCACTTATGTTTCTGGGTTGTACAAGAAAGGGTTTCTTTTATGGTTAAATTGTATTCCTTTTCAAATGAAGCATAAACTCTCTGAGCAAAAGCTCTAAGCCAAGTATAGCTAATCCAAGTCAAATTTGAGTTGTTACACTTCCAAAGATGATAGGCCTCCTGCTTCTTAAGTCAGTTTGTCTTTCACTCGATAACTTAGCACGCGAGATGGGATACGCCTATCAATTATGTAGACTAGATTTTACTCAAAGGAACAACAGGCTCTACGCCATTATGCAATTGTGACCAATTCAAGCCCAAAATATCACTAAAAATGCCATTCCAGTCTGCTTGAAATTTTATATAAATCTTACATGAGTATGACAAGTTTGTTCAAGACTATGAAATTACACATTCCTTCGACAATACCCTACACCAAGAATGAACAAACTGAAACACTGACTCAACATATCAGGTCCATTTTTTTTTCTGAACCTTTTATACAGGCTACTGTACGTGGAAAGAAAAGGGTTGCAAATTCAATGCCCATCTCAGTAACTTGTCATTCCTATTCTTCATGTGTATCAAACAGGTGAGTTGTAAATAGTCTGTTTGAAGAAGAAACTCTTTATCAAACAGGTATTGTACTAAAAGCATCTATGGCAAAACGTTAGTTTCCTAATAAAGAGTAGCTTTTCTCAGTTCCGGAGAATTTCTTACGACCATAACAGACTGGTTTTAAGGTACAGTTGGCTTCATTAATTCCAGTACACTTCATGAGAAGTTAAGGACACGTCTTACAGCTCAACATTGCAGCAGGTAACGCTGAGTTCATCAAAGGTGAAACTGTTGGCAACGCTGTCTGTACAACTCAGCTGCTGAGTTTGTAACTACGTGATCGAAAGTATTCTTATTAATTTTGAGAAGTGGTGTTTGGAAAAATAATAATAATATTAATGTTTTGATAACATGTTTACAAATTCAGTGACTTTGTTTCATAGAAAGCATTGACTGCATTAACTCCGGTATACTTCATGGTAAGCTAAGGAGACGTCTGACAGATACACAGTTGCCACAAAGTACTACTTTACCCGCTACCCTGTTTGTCTTATAACAACGGACATGTCTTGGTATGTCACTACGAGCCGAACAAGGGAAAGGCCCGTGCCAACAAGAACTGTTGGCTGCAATACAACGATTGGTATGTCACTCTGTCTGGTTAAAAGTTGGGGTCAACTCGTTCCCAACGCAGTTTGACAGGTCTTGGTTGTAGACTCGTGTATAAAAAGGGCCAAGGGTGTATTGACTATTGTTGGAAATGTATTTGATTGTTTTCATGGGTTTTTATTTTTACTTTTATATATGTGTGCTATTTTATTATCACAGCATTTTAAATGTCATTTACTCTTTCATTTCTCATTGTCATATTGATAATTTTCTTTAATATATTTTAATTATATCATTCATTGATGTATTATCTGGAATCAACGAACACCTTACCTTGTCTATTATAATATTGATAGTTTTTATGTTTGCAAGCAGGGGCATCCTTTCATTTTCCATAGGGGCATAGGTTTATTTGAGAACCCTCCTCCCAAAAGGGGAAGGTAGTGTACCAACCGTGTGTCACACAATCGTACGTAGTAATGACATTTCATTTTGTGTATACATTATGCTTGTATCTTCGCTCTCCCCTCGCACTAAAAAGAACCTGAAATAACATGAATGTTTTCTCACCGTTAACTGTTAACCGGTGCGGTGTCAGTTGAACAGGAAATTTCCTGTTGCATTGAGTTTTTGTATATAAAGGAAAGTGTTCTGTAATAAAGTTACTCAGTTGCTTTCATCCTGTCTTTGAGTCACAACCTTCTCTCGGCTCGTCACATTGGTGACCCCGGAAGTTGACTCGCTCCTCCCGCCTTCCAACCCCCCTCGCCCCTCCGTCGTTGGTACTATGGCAGACTCTACGGAAGTTGGCTCTGCCCCATTGAAACTTTCATCATTCGCCAGCGGAGAGGTGTTTGCTTGGTTTCAGTGCGCAGAAGTCCAATTTCGCATCAAGAGCGTGACTCGCTCAACCACCAAAGCAGATTATGTTTTTGCGGCAATACCCGAGGACACCTTCCCGGAAATATCTGACTGGCTTTGTGAACAAGGAGACACCCCAATAGCTTGTGACGCCCTCAAAACATACCTTCTGCACCAGTACTCGCCGTCGCCAGCCGTCCATATAGAAAAGCTTTTTCAGCTCTCTCAGCAACTGTTGGGGGACCAAAGGGCTTCACTCGCCCTCAGGGAAATGACCAGTATCGCTCGCCTGCAACCTGCCGCAGACGGCTCTCCTCGTGAGGTGAACCTACTTCGTGCCCTTTGGATATGCCGTTTACCCGAACCTGTGCGTGCTGTCATACCCGATGTCGATAGTTTACCCATAAAGCACTTGATGACCAAAGCCGATGCCCTTATGGACAGCCACTTCAAGACCTCCATCAACGCCCCCTCTCCTGACGAAGAGGACGCCTATTCAACGTCAACCGAAGCTGACGTGAATGCCGTAAGACATACACGCCTACCCCGTGACGTGACGAAGTGGCGACAAAGCCACCCACCACACACCACTCGCTCGCGTCCCAACCAACGACTTCTGCAGCCACTTACTACCTCCCATTAGCCGCAGTTTTGCTACTACCACAACAGATTCGGGGCAACCGCGAAGAAATGTGCTGAGGATTGTCAGTGGCCAAAAAATGTGTAAGTAGGCCATCACTCGTGGCAGTGGCCTCCCGTGTTTCTAATCTTTTCTTCTTACATGATGCAGGAATGGGCGTGCAATTTTTGGTAGACACGGGTGCTTGTCGTTCTCTTTTGCCAAGGGAACTCTTCAGGATACGACGTAGTCTGTCTACATCTGCCGACGTCCGCTTGGTAGCTGCCAACTGATCTGCGATACCCACCTACAGTTACGGGAACCTTACATTATCATTTGGGAACGGTAAATTTAATTGGAAGTTTCTCGTTGGTGACGTCACATTGCCAATCCTCGGTGCGGATTTCCACCTTCTGGTCAATGTTGCCCACCGACGATTGGTCAACGCAGACTCGTACATCTCGACACCTCTTCAACACGGCCCCTCCAACCTCGCTCTCCACATCAGCGCACCCGAGGATGCCTACCCCCACCTCCTCACGTCGTACCCGGAAGTTTTCTGTCTAGAACTTCGCCAAACGCCCACGGCTCCTGCCAAGCACGGTATTTATCACCATATCAAGACGACGGGACCCCTAGTCTTCGCAAAATTCAGACGTCTGACACCGGAACGATTGGCAGCCGCCAAACAGACGTTCGCCAAAATGGAGGAAATGGGCCTTTGCCAAAAGGCCTCCAGCCCATGGTCGTCACCCTTACACATCATTCTGAAGAAAGACGGCTCCCTTCGTCCATGCGGGGATTACAGGCGCCTGAACATGCAAACAGAACCCCCTCACTACCATTGCCGACGTGACCTCCTACCTGCACAAAGCAAAGATTTTCTCTACGCTCGACCTCCTGAAGGGTTATTATCAGGTGCCTATGAACCCAGAAGACATCCCCAAGACCGCCATCACCACTCCGTTTAGTAAATACAACTTTAATTACTCCTGTTTTGGCCTTCGTAATGCTGGGGCCACATTTCAACGTCTTATGGATGGCATCTTAGGGGGCCTCCCCTTCTGTGTATGTGATGTGGATGACATACTTGTGTTCTCCTCCTCAAAAGAGGAATACCTCCGTCACCTGCGCATCGTGCTCGACCACCTGCAACAAAACAACTTTGTAGTCCGGTGCGACAAGTGTACCTTTAGCGCCAACGAAGTGTCGTTCTCAGGGCACCACATCACTCCTGAAGGAGTCCATCCCCTCCCTGAGAAGGTAGCAGCCGTTCAGGACTTCCCCGCGCCCTCGACCGTCAAAGCTCTGCAGGAATTCTTGGGCATGATCAACTATTATCACCGTTTTCTGCCAGCCATTGCCGCCACTCTTGCTCCCCTCGACGCCTCCCTCAAGGGCAAGCGAAAGAACCTGAAGTGGGGTCCTCTTCAAGAAGCAGCCTTCTGTAATGCAAAGAAGGCCCTATCAACCGTTGTGGCTCTCACTTTTCCTATCCCACACGCCCCTCTCCTTCTCTCTACTGATGCCAGCGACGTCGCTATTGGTGCAGTAATTGAGCAAGTGGTCAACAGCTCCCCCCGCCCATTGGCCTTCTCAGCAGATAACTGTCCAAGGCAGAATCGGATTATTCTACCTTCGATTGCGAATTGCTGGCAGTGCACTTGGCTGTCCGTCACTTTTGCCATTTCTTAGAAGGTACGCCCTTCGTCATTCCCTCAGACCACATGCCTCTGGTGCACGCCTTCACTCGACAGTCTGACGCCTGGTCCGCCCGTTAACGCCGAAATCTCTCCGCCGTGGCTGAATACAATTGCACCCTTCAATACGTCCCTGGGAAAATGAATCCCGTTGCCGATACCCTGTCAAGAAACACATTGGCTGCCGTTCAGCTAGGATTGGATTACAACGCCTTGGCTGAAGCCCAACGACAGGATGCAGAGTATCAAGCATGTAGGACATCCTGCACGTCCCTCCGTTGGGAAGAATTCCCCTCGAAGACTCCAACACCACCCTCCTCTGTGACGTCAGTACTGGTAGACCGCGACCTTGGATTCCTGCTCCCATGCACCGGCAGGTGTTTGATTTCATTCACGGCCTTTCACATCCGTCATGCCGTTCTACTGCACAGCTGCTGAAGAGGAAGTTCATTTGGCACAGAATTTCTAAGGATGCTAATGATTGGGTCCGAGCCTGTACTTCTTGCCGAACTTCCAAAGTACATCGACACACGGATTCAGGAGTGGGCACCTTTCCTCAACCTTAGCGTCGTTTCGCACACATTCACATCAACGTTGTAGGCCCCCTACCCACATCACAAGGACATCGTTACCTAATTACTGTCATCGACCTCTCCACTCGTTAGCCTGAAGCCATTCCCATGGAAACTGCAACGTTCGCCTCATGTACATCTGCCTTACTCTCAGGATGGATTGCAAGATTTGGTATCCCTGAGCATATTACTTCTGACAGGGGTACCACTTTCACCTCTCAATTGTGGACATCATTAGCGAATCTCCTGGGCATCACCCTACATCAGACAATTGCCTACAACCCCGCTGCCTATGGAATGGTTGAACGTTTTCATTGCACCCTCAAAGCAGATTTGATGCCCCGCTGCAAGGATTCCAACTGGTTTACTCAGCTTCCCTGGGTCCTCCTGGAACTAAAGACCACTCCTAAAGACCCCCTCGATGTCTCACCAGCCGAAATGGTGTATGGCGACCCGTTGGTCGTTCCTGCCGAATTTTTTCCTTCTACAACCTCCTCCGACGATCTCCAACTCTTACGTCACATCGTGGGAAAATTTACTCCATGCCGCCAGGCTTACAAGCCCCCAGCGGAGCATTACATACCAACAGACTTGCACTCTGCAACGCACGTCTTCCTGCGAAACGACACTAACAAGCCACCGCTAAACGCCCCCTTACACGGGCCCTTTCCTTGTGATCCGACGCAGTCCGAAAGCATTCCTACTAAACATTCGTGGCAAAGAAGGCTGGGTCTCCATTGATCGTCTAAAACCTGCTTATCTCCTGCCAGATGACCCGCCTGCGAACTAGATCAGGGCGCCCTATTTAACATGTACAGTATGTCATTTTTAGGGGGGGAGTATGTACCAACCGTGTGTCACACGATCGTACATAGTAATGACATTTCATTTTATGTATATATTATGCTTGTATCTTCGCTCTCCCCTCGCACTAAAAAGAACCTGAAATAACATGTATGTTTTTCTCACCGTTAACTGTTAACCGACGCGGTGTCGGTTGAACAGGAAATTTCCTGTTGCATTGAACCTGAAATAATGTGTCTATTTTACTCACCGTTAACTGTTAACCGGTGCAGTGTCGGTTGAACAGGAAATTTCCTGTTGCATTGAGTTTTTGTATATAAAGGAGAGTGATTTCATCCTGTCTTTGAGTCACAACCTTCTCTCGGCTCGTCACAGTAGCGAGCGAAGTGAGGAAGGATTTTTAAATCTCCTTGCAAACATTCTAGAAATATAAACAAGTTAGTGGCAATTTCAAGCCTCTTGCAATGGAAATTTGAAGAATTTCTATTCTTAGAAAAATGCCATACATAAAATTTTGACATAATATATGATGAAATTTGATGAAAATTCTAAACTAATCGGGATATACAACATAGCATTAGTCTTAGAATATCTGTAATTTAACATGTTGCATTAATATAGCTCGCTACCTTCACATGGATCATTCAGGAAACGAAAAGTTGATGTGAGCAGGATGTAATTAATCTTGTGAATATGGGTAGAGATAAAATGGTACATAATTTTAACAAGCTTCATCTAAGACAATTTCAAAATAGCACCATGCATATTAAATTTTGCAAAATCCTTAACCAATATGTCATATTTACAATTTTTAACCATATCCTTTTATGAGATTATATGAAGCAAGTGATTCAAGCGTTCATTTCTCATGGTAGTTCGTAGATAGGTTTTCACTAAACTGGGCACTGAAAATAGTCGTTCATTACAGGTAGTAGGAGAGAACCGTGATGAGAAATTTAACAAGTTTAAGAGTTAATGAGTAGGCACATTCTAATGGTTTGAGTTCATCATTCAATTCAAACAAATTCCTAGGCTTTTCATTCTTAGTAAGAAAGTGACTCTACTACAGAATTTTAAGCAATCAAGGATTTCAGCAATATGTACTATCTATCCTTAGAAAACCGTATTATGGCAAAGAGTTTCTTATTATTTAAAATGTCCTAAGAATTACAGTCAAGTGCATTCAGGGGCATATTATGAGTGAATATATTATCCATCTCAGAGAAAAATCTGTCTAATATGACAAAATATATTCTTTTGAAAGATATCTCAGAACCAGGACTTGAATTGTACTCACTCATTCCTACTGCTTAACCTTTGCAACTGACCTATAACAATGAGACCATTTTGTTATAGCAGGCCTTTCTAAAGTCAAAACTTGTAGGTCATCTGCTTCCTGTGCCTTCATGAAAAGTTGGTATCTTGTAATACTGTTAGTTATGCGTATAGTGTGTTAATGACCGACAAGATAGAAGAGAGACCACTGATATTCTTTACACAGTCATCCAGTACTAAATTAAGCTTGTGGGCATAGCAAAGTATGTACACGGCCTGAAGAATTTTATCTTGTAGTCATGCCTGAATACTACTGAAGCATCCACTCATAGAACTTGCCCCATCATAACACTGAGCCACATAGTTTGGTCAAATTAAATCAGATTGTTTTATCTCCTCACATATAAAATCAGGTAAACTTGCTGCATAATCCCTCTCCATGTGATATATACCAATGATACAGTACCTAACAAGAAAAGCCAATTGTTCTTTTTCTTCAGACAAATCTTTTGTCTCAGTAACCATAATGAAAAATAAGATTAGCTGAGTGGGCTTCCGTAAGCTACATGTTGTGTGTTTGATAAGAGTTCCAATGACTGATGGCAAGTTTTTTTAATACTGAAGACTCGAGTAATATCCAAATCGTCTATCTAGATTTTTCCATAGAGAAGGATTAGATTCTGCAATTAGTTCCAGAGTTTTTATAACATATCCTAAATTTAATGCATCATTGCCTTCCTTACATTATTATTATTATCATTATTACTTACTAAGCTATAACCCTAGTTGGAAAAGCAGGATGCTATAAGCCCCAGGGCCCCAATAGGGAAAATAGCCCAGTGAGGAAAGGAAACAAGGAAAAATAAAATCTTTTAAGAACAGTAACAACATTGAAAAAATTATTTCCTATACAAACTATAAAAACTTTAACTAAACAAAATGCAGAGAAATTATATAGAATAGTGTGCCCGAGTGTACCCTCAACCACGAAAAGACAAACCTAGCCTTCCCGGTAAAGAAACAACTTTCAAAAAACGTTTCACATGTTCCTGTTTTCCTCTATCTCTTGTTGCCTGAAAGCAAATGAAGATGATGCTACAGATTGGGTGGAACCGAACTGAATACCTTTGGAACTAAACCAAGCCACCATCCAATTAATGTCTGTCTACCTCTCGTTAACCTGATGTTGTTTAAGCAGAGTGTTAATATCTTTCCATTTCATTGATCCAATATCAATAAATGGTCGCCTATCTAGTCCCCCACCTTATAGCTTAAGCAAGAATATATTGACCACTATCAATCAAACACTGTGACTGACAGGTCATTAATTTATTCAGATTGAAGTGATTAGATGTCTCAGTTCTTATAGATTTATATATATGTATATATATAAATACATACACACATATATATATATATATGTGTGTATATGTATATATATACATATATATATATATATATATATATATATATATATATATATATATATATATATATATGTGTGTGTGTGTGTGTGTATATATATATATATATATATATATATATATATATACATATACATATACAGTATATACATGTATATAAATATATATATATACATATACAGTATATATATATATATATATATATATATATATATATATATATATATATATATATATATATATATATCAAATAAGACATATATTTTGATACTTTAATGTCTGGATTCTCTTACTAACCTCAGGATCAGAGTCCCAAGACGAAACCACTGTCATGCTTCCTGGACTAGGGTTCGATTCCCTGGCCGGCCAGAAACTATTGTCGTTAAGTGGTTTCGCCTTGGGACTCTAATCCTGAGGTCGGTAAGAAAATTCAGACATTAAGTTATCAAAATATATGGCTTATTTGAATATGAAAAACACGTCTAAATGTGCAAAATTTATCGTTGATAGAATTCCAAGTACAAACATACCAATTAGCTACGATGGTGAAGATGTGTAGATTTGAATTCCAAGTACAAAAAAAAAGCTGAATTCGACAGGTATCAGTACAGAAGAATTGTCATTGACTTTTATCTTTCTTCGGGGCTAAATGGTATCGGCACTGTCATGACAGCTTCCTGGACCAGAGTTTTATTCCCTGGCTAGCCAGAAGCTATTGTCCTTGAGTGGTTCCGCCTTGGGACTCTGATCCGTTATTCGCTAAGAGAATCGAGACATTAAGGTATTAAAATACATGGATTATTTGAATATGAAAAACAGGTCTAAATGTGCAAAATTTATCAAATACATATATATATATATATATATATATATATATATATATATATATATATATATATATATATATATATATATATATATATATATATATATATATATATATATATATATATATATATATATATATATATATATATATATACATATATATATATATATATATATATATATATATATATATATATATACATATATATATATATATATATATATATATATATATATATATATATATATATATATCATACCGCAGATTTTGAGACCCCTAGAAAGTCTGGAAGGGGCAACTGGCCCTCACTGCCACCCCCCCCCCCCCAACCACCAGACCCGTGACACCCGTAATTGCAGGACTCATTTCCTGTTTTAATTAAATTAATTGTTTATCTACCTCTTTAAATTATTTATAGTTTATTTTATTATCTTGCAGTTTTAAATGACATTACCTTAGTTATTGTTTGCATTTATGTATTTACGTTAAGTTCCTTACACGGTTTAATGTTATTGACTGTTTTTTTTTTTTATAAATTTTAAATATTTAGATTCATGTGGTGTTGTTATTGCTTCATTATATATTTATTGCAATACCTTGACATTATAAACATACATAAATTCGTCTACAACAATTCATTTACCTATACAATTTGTCTACAGCAATTTATCTGTTGCAAAAAAAAAAGAAAAAATTTCGTTAGCTTTTTTAATAATATTCGCAAATTATGGAATACTACACCTTCAAAACTAGAGATGTGCAGAGAGCTGTTAGCATTAAACGAGCAATTATAGACGTTTCCATAACCAAACTACCATTATATGACAATTTGTTCTCAAAATTCTTAGCATTTGCACTATCGTTACAAACATTTTTTTTGTCGGCATTCCAAGTGAAAACAAGTTAATATTTTAGTACTCTAAAGCCAAAACAATGGCTTTTTAATATCTATAATCAGAGAAAGGATGTAAGAAATTAGTTCTTGGGTCTAATTTATTCTTAAGGAATAGAGAGGAATGGAATGAAGACTTACTGAAAGTGTGACAGTTATATGAAAAAAGTCCTTCTGTGAACACGCTAACCGTAAGAAAAGATTGGTGGGAAATTTCAGCACTACAACTTCATGAGATTATATTCATGGAATTGCATATACCCCTTGTCCAAAGTTTTCACAATTTCCCGGTTGGGTGGCGATCGAAAATATTGCCTGATATACCCTGTCAAACTTACCAATTAAAGTTTAACCCACCATTAACCTATCATGTTTATGTCTGACCAACAAGCTATATACAGCTGACCTACAAGCTACCATCAGCAGGCTATCAGACCCACCAAATTTGTACACTCGTTCGAGTACGGGCTTCAGCCCCAACCACGATTTCCATCTCATCCATACCAGCAAGTATGTGCTCCACATACCATACGTACCAACCAAACGAGTCAGTTTCACTGTGCTTACCATACCCAAAAGTTTGTTCAAGACAATGATATTAGATAATACTTCGACAAGGTGGACATGTTATCTTAAGTCTTCAGACTTAATCTCAGGGAGATGTTTGAGGGCCCAATATTACAGATCATTTCGATCTTTCTAGATAGATCCTAAGGTTTGATTTCAGCTTCCTCATGGGACTTTAATGTAGTTTTTATGGCTTTAACTATTGACCCATACGAGTCACTAGCATCAGCAGATCTTCAAAATATATCCATCAACAAATTTAATAGTTGGTACAATTATATGTATGAATGAAAAATCAAATGTAAAACTTTTAACCAAGATGGATACTAATGGTATAATTGTTGTTGGAAGAATATGTTACAATAAATGCATTATACCTATTATAAATGTGCAAGTATATTTGTTGAAAGAAAAGACTTTTTTCAGGAATGAAATATTGTATTACTTGTGACATAATAACGACTATCTCATTTATGGAGGGGATTTCAACTGTATACTGTGCACAAGAGATTGTAGTAATAATAACAAAGCCTTACTCAAAGTCTATGAGTTCTGTTGTGAAAAACCTTGCTTTGAAAGACAATTACAAGTTCACAAACAGAATACTAGGATACACTTTTATATGAAAAACTATGGATTTAGAACAGACAGGATATATGTTGTAAAGTTATTTGATATCATAACATCTGCTGACACCATGCCAATAATTTTTTTCAGACCATTCTGTGGATGTTTTGATATTAAACATTAAATATGGGAGTTAAATGTGTGTCTTAGAATTTGATGAAATTGAAGAAAGTTTTGTGCGTGTATGGCAATGTATAAAGCAGAAAAATGGTACATTTGCTAATAGACTTATATGCTGGGACTGGGCAAAATCACAATATAAAAATTTTATCAAAATATGTGAAAAAAATTTTACAAGAAAAGTATGGCTTGATGAACTTATTGCACACAAGATTTCGTCGACTTTATAATAATAACTATAATACTAGTGTAAATTATGACAAGTTTAAAATTCTCAACAATAGGATTTGTTAAAAGGTATAAAGATAAGAGCCAAATAAATAATCGTACAATTGGTGAAAAATATATCTGCACATCTACTTGGTGCTGAGAAAAAGAAAAATCATGTACGCATTACTAACATAAAACAAGCAGATGTCTCCATTATAGAAAGCACAGAGGGAATTTCTGCTTTAATTAAGGAGCACTTTGAAAAATTGTTTTGTAAGGTCACAGGTCAGGTATAGAGTTAACCTTTGCCATTCTGTCCTAAATCAAGATGATGTAAGTTTGTTAAGAAGAGAATTAGAGAAAATTTAAGTTTTAAATGCCATCAAGAATATGTCTAAAAGGAAGATCACCTGGATATAAAGGGCTTACAATAGAATTCTATAAAAAGTTTTGGTTTTTTATAAAGTCTGACATCGTGAAAATGTTCAAATTCATTACGACGGTGAAATATAGGCCAGACAGTCAATATTTGGGTATAAAAGAATTATTATCTAAAATAAGGGATTTATCTTTGGTGGAGAACTGGAGACCTATATCCCTACCGAATGCGGACTATAAAATCTTTGCTAAGTTTTTAGCAAACAGGTTGAGATATGTTATTGGGAAGATTATCTCCCCAGAAGAATATTGTGCAGTGAAGAAAAGGTCGATTGTGAATTGTAATAATACGATTTCAGATGTAATTTTTCATGTAAAACAAAACAGTGAAGACTTAGCAATTTTAAGTTTAGACTGGTCTAAGGCCTTTGATAGAATTAATATGGATTTTGTTTTTAAGTAATGAAGAAATTTTTCTTATCAGATGAATTTGTGGCTCTAGATAGAATTTTGTATAAGGATTGTGTAAGTAGTATCTTGGTAAATGGGTTTATGAGTTCACCTTTTTTTTTATTAAAAGGTCTGTAAGACAAGGCTGCCCTATGTCAGTGCTCTTATATTGTATATTTCAAGAACCTTTATATAGGGCAAGTAATAATAAGATAATAGGGCCTAGTCTTCCAAACTGTAAATATACGCCTGCAAGGTTATGCAGATGACAAATCCGTGATCTTGTCAACTGATGATTCAGTTGGAGAACGTTATAGAGAAATACAATGGCTTGAACTTGCAACAGGTGCACAGGTAAACAAGGACAAAACTAGTGTAATTGGGTTTAAGGAATATGAAATCCAAAAAATCTGGCCTACCAGTTGGTTGAAACTGTTTGAAATGTGAATATTCTTGGTATATTTTATTATAAAGTAATTTTGAAGTTACATGTGAAGAAAATTAGTCTCGCCTTGCTCAAAATATTAAAATATCAATAGATATGCTAATTCAAAGACAATTATCTATTTTCCAGGGAGTTATTATCATTAATTCACTAGTTTTGTCCAAAGTTTGGTATATATCTCACACTTTAAAAAAGTACATTGCTGAAAAAAAGATACATATCTTCCGATATATGTGGAAGGGCACTTACCATCTTGTAGGCAGAGATATTCTTTGTTTGTCGAAGGAAAAATGTGGATTGGGAATTATAAATGTTTATTTCAAATCATTAACGATTTTCAGTTCGACAGCTCTGATTGATATTAGCAAGGATATTGGTGTAAGTACTATATATTGCAAGATGAAAATCCGTTTTTTTTTTTTTTTTTTTTTTGGGGGGGGGTGGATTTGAAGAAAATATATGAGGTTTCATTTGTGTCAACATCATTTTTTTCAGTAGTAATTAATGTAATCAGAAAATTTTATCGCCATGCAAAATTTCCTAACTTAAATTCTAAAGATTGTTTCAATTTCATAAAGCCAGAGTGTCCCCAACTTGAAGTGAGTTATCCACTTTTGGACTGGAAAATGGTATGGGACAGCATAAACAAACCTTTCATTGGTATCATGGAGAGAGAGTTTGCCTTTAGATGTGCTCATGGAACTTTGGCGACCAATAATCAGTTGAAAATTTTTAAATATCAGAAACAGTGATAAATGTGATCATTACGAGGATTTTGAATACAGTTTGCATATTTTTTATATTTGCCGGCACATAGAAACAATTTTGATGTATTTCAAAAGTGTATTATTTCAAAATTGTGACTTAAACAAGGAAATTTTTTTTAAATAAATTAATGTTCAGTTATAATTATAGGACAAAAAAGGAATATAATAGTGCCAGTGTATTGATTGTTGGTTTTTTATATGCTGTTAGGGTTAGTAAAAAGAAATGTTATACGAAAGAGGAGACATAAGCCTTTCTTAAGAGCAAATTATAGTGTTATAGGTAGCTATAAAGAAAGAATGAATGAAATGTTCACAAAAAAAAAAAAAGAGTAAATAGATTATTGTTTTTGAGTAGCTAGAAATCAAAATCAAGATAAGTAAATTGTTAATTTAGATGGTTTATGTTTATGGAAAAATTATAATGTTTACTGTAAATAATGTGATTGCAAAAAAGAAAATCAATTCATCTTTTTAAATAAAAAGATAAAAAGCTATTAAAATAATTCTTATAAAAGTTACATTGTCGTTATTCTATCTTCTTTTCTCTCTGAAAGAAAAACCCTTAACCACAAGCCTTTCAAAACTTTCTATGCACAGTAAACAAAGCCTGATGAGAAAGATGATCTTGATGAGGGATCAGTCTTTGTTATTGATGAAAATCTTTAAGTTCGAAGAATGTCGATGTGGCACATTTTTATTAATCTTTCACTTTGTATATTCAAGATTGATGATCATGATAATAGTTAATGAATATGATAATCAAGAGAACAACTTAGTATGGCAACTATTGGTGACGCATAATGATGTTAATATAAATAGATTATTTCTCCAAACAATAAATACTCTTGAATTCTCTTACTTATATTTTTATGTCTCAAGATCTTTAGATACTCTAGAAGGTGAGAAGTAAATTTTCATAGAATTAACTTGGCGATGGATATAATCAATGTGTAGCATGCACATCTACTTTACAACTTTGTAGAAATTAAATGTATATGAAACGTGATCTTAAAATGATAGATTAAATATATTTGTTATCACTTCTAATTAAAACTTTATTTCTTTGTTTCGCTCGCGAAAGGTTCAACTTTGTAGCTTACGTGCTTTTCTCAACTATCAACACAGTTATTTACTGCATCCCAGCGGGCTGGCTTTGGGGAAACCATGGCTTTCTCCGCAAGTTGGGTGTCGTTGATATAGCTGGATCATGCGGTGTGCATGTGTGCGGTGGATCCTCCGGTAAGCTTCATTGATTTTAAGTTTATCACTTCCATACCACAAACATCTTCATATAATATCTACGTTTCCAGTGGCAGTTAAAGTGGCCTTGTACTTACCACTACATTTTGCCAAGATGTTAAAAAATATTTTTGCTCTGCGTCAGAAGATATTAAAAGTATTGCCTTAGCCACTGCAGTTTGATTCTTTTAAATTAACTTATCATAATTATGAGGATTATCATCATGTCATTTTTCCAACAAAATTAATGATCTCTTAAATGTAGGTTTCAATTATACTATATCAATTTAATTCCCGTCTTCATCCTTGCTGTTTGCTTAAGAAATTTAATTGAAACCTTTTATTCGTATTCTTGGAATTTTGATTAATCTGTATTTTCCAGCTTCGAAGATTTAGTAACAATAAATTATGTTTTCTTCTTTTCAAGGATAATGGGTCAAAAGAGACAAGAAGTATACATTATTTAGAAGCTCCTATGAAATTCTGAGAACCATTCTCACTGCAAATGTAGCATTAAGCTAGCTAAACAAATGTAGGACTTAACTTGTGATTTTCCCCTATATAGTATGTGGAAATGGATAATAAAAGCATAGTTTTATAAAGCAGCAGTTCAGTTCCCTTCATTGTTACCTGCTGTCAGAATTATGTAGTGTGGCATCAGCTGTATGTTAGCAGTACTTAATATTTATTCTGTGCAATTTATTTACACTTTTCACATATATGATGCAAATAGCACGACTTAGAAAACTCATATTGATATTTGCATTAGTATTTCTGGCCATAAAACTAACTAAACCAGAAATTATCAAGAGGCGTGTGTTTCATCCCCCAATGGCTGGTGTGGGGGCCAGAACTAAGAACCTGTGTCATGGCCAGACACCATATCTCCCCTAAGCAATTACCCTGGTTTCCCCAGAAACCACAGTACCCAGGCCGGCCAGGAGTGTACAGCTTTGTACACTGTCTGTTGCCCAGTTGATGTATGTGTTTCAGCCCTCTCCATCACCTTGCCTAACTGGATAGTTACCTCCTTCTCCCCAAGTCCCAATACTGCAGTAGAGGGAATTGAGAAGATAGCACTACTCAAAGCTGTCATTGCATGCTTTCATGCAATGGAAGACCACGAGCTATACGCGTAGGAATCTTCTCTCAGTGCCTTGGGACAAGGCACTGGGAAGAATGTGAGCAACTTCCATATCTCTGCCTTAATAAGTGCCAGGGATTCTTCCCCCTCTGTTGTCGGCTGTCCCGAGCATTTTTCAGGCCCCAATAATGTTGCTAGTTCTCTCCTTAGGGCAGTGGGATCATATTGGGAGGGAAATAAATCTTTGGAGCAGCCTGCCTCACTCTCTGTCTTTGCTGGGTATGAAGGTATTCAGTAATTATCTGACCCTAAGACACCAGAAACTAAGTCTGATAGTTCCTTTGTGAATGTCCTTGTGATCATTCATGAATGTAATGATCTGGGGAAGGGGATCTTTCTGCCTTTGGGGGAAAACCGGGCCCATTAATAAGTACTTCGGTACCCCTCAAGGGTCCAAGCCATCCCTGGAACAACCCTAGTCAGATCTAGCTAGTTTGGCTATGGACCAAGTTGATGATCAGATCTTTTAGTCTGAGAACTCTCTTTTCCAGCTATGGCTTTGGCCACCCCTCTCGAGGCAGAGAATATTCTACACACTAGAGTTTGGTCCATCATCAACTTTAGGTTAACCACTGCAGATACTCATGGCAGAAGGCACATCCTTATGGGCCTCTGAGTCAGAGGCCATAGAATCATCTGCCATGGCCTCCATCTAAGCTGTCTCCTAGCTTGATAAGTGGTCAGCTGATTTAATGTACTTCACCAAGTCAATGAGACTATCAAACCCGTACTTTCTGTAGAAGTACAAGAGTCTCATGCCGTCTGGTGGGAAGGCAATGACTTTCTTGACACATCAGGCAACAAACCAATGGGCATATTACTTCAGAAGATTGATTGATTGGTTGACTAATTTGTTGTTTTCTGGCATTGGTTTTGAAGAGGAAGATGCCCAAGTCCCCTGATTCTCAAAACAAATTGATTCAGAGATAGCTATGACATAATTGAACTCGTGCAGGTGTCAAAGTCTCTCCTTTTCAGGAGTTATGTGTAGGCGGCTGTGGAGAAATGCAGAACTGTTTTGTGGGACTCCGTCATCCAATGCCCAGTTTCCTTTAATGGCCCTGGCCATTGGAAAGTGGCTGTGGCCAGACTCTCGGGTTCGGCCATGCCAGCAGGATCAAGAGTAAGGAAGGCCTCTGTAGCCTTTCCTTTGACCTTAATCAGGACTACCTGCCACTTCTTCCCTAAAGGAGCATTTGCATACCCTTTGAACCACCAAACCTAGTTCTTCCAGGCAGTAGGGGCAGAATGAAAAGGGAAGGAGAGGGAAACACTGTTGCCAGTATTCCTTCTCTCCTGCTGCTGAAAGTATAGGGTTGCTTGTCGTGTCATTGGGCAACCAGGCAGAGATACAGGGCAGGACCTTGGGTATTAAGTGTCCTTTGGAACTGTTACTGACCACCCTTTCAGGACTGTCGGCACCCCTGTCTTAGCAATAGTAAGTTGAAAATAAATTTTTTTGAATGAGGCATGTCGTCTAATAACAGGAATAGAAATTACACAATTCATACAAACTACATTATTTCATTAACATGACTTTCTTAAATTTTGATCTAAAAGCAAATATAATTTGCAGATTTCCTAAATGTGGCAATTTTCCCGTCTTGAGATCAGCTTTTCTACCTTAGCTGTATATAATAGGGATGATAATGGAAAATAAACATGTCATAGAATTTTGACACTTAAAATGTAATGTTATATCAATTGTAGGGTATAGAATTTATTTCATAGAATAATATACTAAGTCTTGTTCTTTCCAGGATGACGGGGTGGAAGGAGAAACTTGCCAGCAGTCCCTCTCTCCTGCTGCCAAGAGTAGTGGTATGGTTGCTGTGCCATTGGACAACCTGGTAGAGAACGAAGCCAAAACTTGGGTAGTGAAGTTCCTTCGGAACAGTTACTTACTACCCTTTCAGGACCATCATATCTCACTTACTGATAGAGTTCTTATCTGATCATCCATCATCACCAAAAGACCTGGCCTTGCAGACAGAAATAATAGGGCTGTTAGAGCAAAACATTCTCGAAGTCATTTGAGGCAATCCCCAGACTTCTACAGACTACTCATTTTGTTAACAAAGTCAACTTGGAGCTGGAGATCAGTCATCGACATCTCTCTACTGAATAAGTTTGTGTGTTGAACAAAGTTCAGGATTGAAACAGTACGTTTTGTGTTGAGTTCATTTAGAGAGGGAGATTTCATGCATTCAGTGGACCTGAAAAATATACTTTCAACTACTTGTGCTTCAGACTGTTTACTTCTTGGTAGCAGCTTAGGCTCACTCACTAGGCATATATCTGTTCTTTTATCTCATGTCTAGCTGATACTGACCTCCCCTGTGGAGCAGTTTCTACAGGATCAACATCAGTGTTTCACTTTTTGTTATGATCTGGGAATTATAATGAACTGGAAGATGTTAAATCCAATACCAAAAGAAAGGTTGCAGTGGTCAAGCATGCTGAAAGACACAGCAGCAACAAGAGCCTTTCTCCCAGACAATTACATCAGCAAGCTCAAGGGGGTAGTACAACCATTTCTGTTCAAGACAGAAATCTCAACTTGGCACTGGCAGACTCTTATTGGCTACCTTCCCTCTCTGGAGATGCTCATTCCACATGGGTCCCTCCACCAGAGATCTCTTTAGTGGAGTTTGAAGAGTTACTGGTCAGCATCCTGAGAACTCCCTATCCTTCCTGTTCCATTGGAGCAGGAGGCACCTGACAACCTTACCTGCTAGCTGAATGAGGAAAAACTAACCAAGTGATCCAACTTGACTCTCTGTAGCCAGCCATGCAACTGTTCTCAGATACATTGTAGGAAGGGTGGAGCTCACACCTGAATGACCTGGTTGTTTTAGTGGTATAGTCAAAAGGAGAAAAGCATCTATACAATAGCATCTTGGAAATGTAAACAGGAATGTTAATGAGCATCAATACCACTATAGTGGCTTAAGTCAATAAACAAGGGGAGCCTCCTTGCTTGTTGACTTAAGGCAGAAGGCATATCATTCTCAGTCTTACTGAAAAAGCTGACAAAATGGATGGGCAGCATTCTGCGTCATAGGGTTGTCAGCTGGGTACATTCCAGGCAAGAGGAATGTACTAGCAGACACACTCATTTGCCAGGGCAGGTTGTTGAGTTGGATTGGTCCCTGTATCCCTGCATAGAAGAGAGACTTCTTGATTTGTGGTGTTCTCTGGAGATTGACCTATTTTCCACAAGGCTAAACAGGAAGCTCTCTGTGTTATGTTTCCCAGTTCCAGATTCATGGATCATATTCGAAGACACCTTCCAACACTATGGTATCACCTAGAAGTAAAAGCCTTTCCTCAATTCTCCCTCTTCTGGATGCTAATCAATTAAGTGCTGATATGCTGATACTCAGAAGGATCTTGAGAGCTCCCAGATGGCCACATACCAAGTGGTATCCTGATATATTAGCTCTAGTGAACTAATCAAAGTCCCGAGAGAAATATCTTAATGTTGTACACTTCTCTGTCAGTCACATCTTAAGAGGTGCTGTCAATCTGTTAAGTTACTGGAACTTTACAGTTGGAGACTATCCAGCATCTCCTTTGGGTAAAAGGCTTTTTATGAGGTGCTGCACAAGGGATGTCTCTGCAGCTGTCTACCAAGGAAAGTAAGCCATCTTCTGCCATTTGTGCATAGAAGAGATACTTCCAAAGTCAGAGCATCTCTAGCATAGATTGTGGATTTTCCTATCTTCCTTCACCAAGAGAAGTGCTTCTCAGTCTCGGCTGTCAAAAGCTACCATTCAGCCTTGAGCGTGTGCTTTCAACTGAAGGGTATAAAACCCTCTTCATCATAAGAGTCATCAATACTCGTGAGGAGCTTTGAGCATTTTTGCCCACCCTAAGACCTTAGCAGGATTCTTAAGGCTCTGACCTGTACCTTGTTCGAACCTTTAAGAAGGTTGTTAGACAGAGAACTGACTCTCAAGTCTGTCTTTCTGTTAGCCTTGGCATTGTTTAAAGGTTTAAAGATTTAAAGGTCTTTCGTGAATGGCAAAAGCAAAGGGCAGTAACAATGCCCTAACAGGGCAATCCACTAGAGAATGACCAAATATACTTATTATTAGTGCCCAAACCTCTTCTCCACCCAAGCTAGGACCATTGATGGCCAAGCAATGGCTGCTGAGGACTCAGTAGGTAGACCTAAAGGTTGCCCTAATCTCCCCATCGTAATCTCACAAGAATGGTGAGGTTGCAGACACTACAAGAAACTATCGAGCTTGAGCAGGTCTTTAACCCCATTCCATCAGATTGCCAGCCAGGTACTAATCCAATAGGCTACCACAACCCTTAAAGAGAGTAGGCGGGTTGCATGGTCTATCTTAATCACCTACACTGGTTTAAGACCTTCTATATTCCCTCTTTGCGTCAAGCATTATGTAACAATTGAGAGTAGATGCTTTTGTGTCTTGTAATCTTAGCAGTGATATTTGAAGATGACCTGACACCTTAGGCCTGAGTGTCACCAAATCTTCTATAGCACTGGAAGGACCAAGAACGAGGTATCAAGGAATGCTTGCTCTTTCTGGTTTTATGAGAGAGGGTTAAGGTACCACCTAGGACCAAAGCTCACAAAGTCAAAGTATAAGCCCCACCCTAGCTTTTAAGAGGAATCTTGGTGTCTCCATGTGTTTAAAGCTGGGGGTGAAAATGCCAGACTACATTCACAGCTTTTTACCTGTGGGAGTATACACCATGTCCCTTGACACCTTTTTGCTTGGTTTTATGGTGGCTGTCTAATCAGTTGTGTGCGATAGTACAGCTCTCCCATGGGACAAGAAGCTTTTTATCTAAGGTAACCTAAAGATGCAATTCTGGAATTAAAGGTAGAATGGTATTGACAACCTCTAAACCTTCATTTATCTGCACCCTCTCTCAGGGAGAAAGCAGTCAAAGTGTTACTCGGTGGGTCAAAGGTTGATGTTGGTACGCTACACTTCTGAGACCCATTCCTTACATTCAAAATATAAAGAAGTATCTCAATAACCCTCCCTAAATTAGGGGGGAAGATAGTAGAATATATACCAACCTATTGATAATTATATGACAAGTATATTATTCCAGACTGCTATCACCTGCAGGGGAAGGGATCCCTCCTTTGACCACATACCAATATTCTTGAACAGGCCAGTCCCTATCAGCCTCTGCATCCATATGACAGACAGATATGAGGTTACATGAGTCATATCTTCCTTTCCATATTGGACCAGGCAGATTGACACTTCCAAGGAAGAAAAAGAACCAAACCACTTTCAGTTCTAGGAGGACTTCCGATCTACCAATCAGTGAGTTTCCCTATTTTATTAGAGGAAAGTTTTATATGTGTAAGAACAATATCTATACACAACTGAGTCATATAAAGCCAACCTTCCAGCTTCAACTACCCCACTCAGTTCTGACTTAAAAGCCTAAAGTGAAGAGTATCTGACAGTTCTTTTTTTTGGGGGGGGGTTGCAGGGGGCCTACCCGCCGTCACTTACCACCTACCGTTAACTACCTCAGTAACGACTTCATTGGCTGTTCCAGTTCAGGTTGCGATATGTTCCCTAATTTAAAAAACTCAGGTTTATATAGTTAGGAAAATACAAATCACTTTTAAAACTTATGTCTTTTTCTCTCTCTCTCTCTCTCTCTCTCTCTCTCTCTCTCTCTCTCTCTCTCTCTCTCTCTCTCTCTCTCTCGATCTTGGACTTTGTCTGTCAACAAGCGCATTTGTGTGCTCTGAAAACTTTCTCGATTATTTAGGAGATACGAAGATCTACATCACCTAGAATTGACTGAAAGCTGTGATAGTGCTTAGTGATCAATGCTGTGACATTAGTGTGTTTACGAGTTTTTTAACTTAGACTTTATTTAGGATTAAAAATCTCGTTCACTCGGCCATACCACTACGTTCAAGTTTTTCCTAAAACGCGCATGCGCAGTGCAGTATGTATGACATGGTTATCCCCATCATGGCAACATTATTGTAACAGATGAACGAAATCAGATACGGCCATTGTTAAAATACTAGTAGATAATGACTATGGAATTCTCGAGACCTGGTACTCTCGATGATGTTGAGGAGGACCTTGTTCTAAGTGATGATAATGCTGAAGAGCATCTCTGCTGGACCATACCCCTACCTCCAACAAACGATGAATGGAATATGATACAGATAGCAGTAATGAGCCAACATCCCCTGCTGCTAAAACTACAAAGTGTGATGCTTCTTCCTCTCAAAATGAAGTTCTAAATAGTTCCATGCCTCGACCTGCTATTCAGAGTATACCTACCCTGGCTACAAAAAAACTGTTCTCCATGGCTTTGCTCCACGTGCTGAATACATAAAGCTCCTATTTAGAGAGAATCTGGGGGTTAATGTGAAGCTTCGCTGGCTATCGGAGGTTACCAAGATGTTCAGCCTCGATAGGGAATTGGCTGAAGTTAAAATGTCTGCGGTCATTTCTCGATTTGTATATATATCAAGGCATTGTCTGGATATCATAAATAGGGTCAAAGGTGGGGAGGTTCTATCACTTGTGTTAGATGTTCAGGATGCTGTAAACAGACCCTGTAAGTTCCCTACATATCTCATCACTCGATATCCTGTGGATGTAGACCCTTCATTAGCTAAGGAACTGACGGGAGTACACACTCTACGTCGTTTCCTACTGGATGGAAAGTCCATCCATCGTATTGTTATTACTTGGAGCCACCCAGATCCAACCCTGCCTTTTGGTAACTTCTCTTTCCTCCCTTGTTTACCGCCATGTGAACTACGCAGAATGCCAGATGAAAAGCCGTGGTGCTTCAAACGCTGGGGTATCGGTCACATCTCACGAAACTGTGCTGCCCCTGAAAAGTATGCATTTTGCTGAGCATGACAGTCAGACCTGCCCTCATCGCCCCCCTGTACCACCCACAGTGGTTGGCACTGCCTTGGCATCAACATCACGCTCATTACCTTTACCTACACCAGACACCTCGCATTGGAAATGCCCGAGATGTAATGAGCCCGGAGTCAATGTGTGGCATGGCTGTACCAGACGATCACACACTACATCGAACCAGCATATTGCACAACAGCTTCCAATGCCATCAATCAAACCCACCGTTACTGCCTCCTCACAAGTGTCTACGCTTAGTAATGCTGTAGACGTCCTCAAATCTCGGTGTAACTCCCTTACATCACGTTTTGAAGCCATTGAATCTCGTTTAGAGAGCATGGACACTCGCATGGACAGTCTCGTATACTTCTTAAACCCTCTAACTTCTAAATTTGCTACTAATGATACCACACTACAATCTCTTGCTGAAGCACAGCGGGTTGTTATCACATCAGTTACTACACTCACTGAGAAACTTGACTCACTTGCTACACGTCTTGAGAGTGTTACTAATCCCCATACAGGACTTTTGCCATGTGATACACCACCAATGTATACCCGTGTCACCACTGCCTCTTCATCTAGTCACCGTTCTTCCATGGGACATGTTCGATAACCAAGTGAGGTTTAATATTATCTCATGGAATGCCTGTGGTATTACAAACTGGGCAAAACTTTCTGCACTTAAGGGAATTGTACATAGTCACCACCCAGATGTTATTCTAATTCAGGAAGCTTTTGTTGGTATTGCTCAGCCAAGAGAAGAAGCTCCCTTTCTCACTGGCTATGTGTCCTATGTCCATTTAGTAAGACATGGCCTCATCACCTACATACGTACTTCAATCCAGCATAGACTTCTCCCAAACTCTGAGGATGAAGATACAACATTTCAATTATTTGAGATTACTGTTGGCGGAGGCACCATACGACTGTGCAATGTACATGCAATACAAGGTAGGATAAATACAGCCAAGCTTCCAGCCCCAACCCTCCATTGTATGGTTTACATGGGAGATTTTAATGCCCGTCATCCAGATTTGGGAGATCTTGCTGGCACTGTGAACCGCAATCGGAACCTACTTCTAGGATACATTCGTCAAAATCAACTGACTCGCTGGAACACTGGTGGATCTACCCATGCACGAGGTGGTACTTTGGATCACATCTTGACCTTTGGACTCGTACCTTCCATAGCCAAGTGTGTAATGGTTCCTATGCTCTTCTTTGATCACATTGGTCTCAGCATACATTATTTCCTTCCCGCTATACCTACTTGAATACACAATCGCACTTGCATCACAATTCCGCCTAAGTACCAGCCTACGTACATTTCATACATGACTAACCTTCTCCCTATATTTGACCTCCACTGTCCTGAGAAACTTTACTCCTTACTTGTTAGTACCACACATGATTTCCACACACCATACATCAGAAAGCCACATACCAGACATCGTGTTGGTGCCTTGAAACTAAATAATCGAATTTCTCAGGCAGAAAAGAAGGCGATGGATGATGGCTTTGCCTTTATGAGACAACCAAGTCCTGAGACTCTGCACCAGTATCAACTATCAAGAGATGATCTAATTGCTCTGCAGAAATGTGTACAAACAGATTCCTGGCACAAATTAACAGACAGCATCAACGATCAAACAAGCATCTGTTCCATGTGGCATCTCATCAACAGGATTGTGAAGAAGAAACCCCCAAGTGTCCTCCACCACAGCCCTGCTCAGTATGCACAGGACCTTATCAATGACTGGTGAGCACAGTCACGAACCATCAACCTTCTAGCTCATATACAAGACTCTCTCTCCTCACAAGAAAACCATCGTACCTTACATCTCAGTTCCTCCTTACTGAGCAGTGATGAAGAGGACAATGTACCCATAACTAAGGAAGAGCTACGACGTGCCTTAGCAAGGAGTAAGAAGTCAGCTCCCGATGATAATAGCATCACCTATGCAGTCCTTTGCACACTCATAAAAGTAACTGGCCACCCTCTCCTCCGGCTCTACAACCTCTGCCTCTGCCTGGGATATGTGCCCCTAGCATGGACTCATAGTACAATTGTACCCATTCCCAAGCCCGGCACTGACAAATTTCGTCCTATCTCCCTCACCTCCTGTTTCTGCAAAGTATTTGAATGTATTCTCCTCTCCCGCCTTATGTTCCGGCTGCAAGATAAGCTTTCGTCTAGAATATACAACTTCCTACCCCAACGAGGAACACATCATTGTCTCATGGAGCCCTACACTCGTCTCTCCCCAACCAGTGTTGTAGCCTTCATTGATTTGAAAAGCGCATTTGACGTTGCAAATAGAGACATTATTTTAGACCAGCTTATTGATTTTGGAATCAAGGTACACCTTTTGAGGTGGATACGTGGATATCTTCGAAATAGAGTCTCTCGTGTGTTGTTTAAGGGAGCATTGAGCACTGCAAGGGAACTTGAACTTGGTACTCCACAAGGGGGAGTACTTGGTTCATTTTTATTTAATATTCTCCTTCATCGCCCTCTCTCCTTGCTCCCTAATACTGATAACACAACCATCACTTGCTATGCAGACAATATTTGCATTCACTCAACATCTCCGGATCACTTGCAACGCTTCCTTTCTTCCTTCTATGAATCAGCATCCTCCTGTGGCCTTATCATCTCCCCAGGAAAAAGTAGAATCTTCTCCCCAAGGCCACAAAGGAATCTCCCAGAATTTACTGTGGGAAACAATGTTGTACCTTTATGCACACAATATATCTATTTGGGAGCGCCAGTGCGAATTACACCATTCATTCCAGCAAGACAGAGAGTACATCCCATTGTTCAAGATCCACTGGCCCGGTTACATCGACGCCTGCCTCCTCTCAAGTGGCTTACTAATTATTCTGCATGAGTATCTATCCCAGTCGCCAGAACCATATATATTGCTTTCATCTGCTCAGTGATAGATTATCTTTCCCCTGCACTATTTCAACTCTCCAGATCAACTCTGCAGCCTCTTGAAAAATTCCAGAACCAAGCAATGAGATTCATTCTAGGTTGTCCAGCATCCACTAGAATTGTAAACATGTAACATGAGCTCCGTCTCCCTCCACTCGTTGGGAGAATATACTCCAATGTCACCTACTTCAGTATTAAATGCCTGTATTATCCTCACCTGTCTCCTCACTATTCAAGCATCATCAGAACTTCTCTTGATCTAGATGCACCTCGTCCACAACTACGCCAGGGGGTACGTACTCTAGTTAGTACTGTTTGTTCAAGCATTCGGGGGCTTGACATCAACATCATGGCAGAGAACGTGGATCATGGCCTTGCACCCTGGCAGACTCCTGTGCCGGCAATCTCTTACACTCCAGTCTCTAAGACTGACTTGGCTCAACTTCAACAACAACGTGCATTGGAGATCATCGACAGACTATCCTCACCCCTCAGTGTAGCCCATGACCTCTACACAGACAGTTCCCGGCTGCAGGATAGCAGTGCTGGATGTGCTGTTTTCTCTCCCACTTTGGAACCCCCGCCAGAGGGCTGAACAGGCCGTCGCCTCCCAAAGTCATCAAGCTCCACGTACTGTGAACTACATGGACTTCTACATGCAGTTATTTTAATCACACGGACCAGAAACAACGGCTTGATCATCTGCGACTAGCAACCAGCACTCCAAGCCATTTCATCACATAAGCCAGCATACACAAATACATTGGCAACTAGACATGGCCAACATGAGCTCTCTGTAGTGCACTTCCAATGGATTCCCTCTCACATGGGTCTTCTGGCTAACAACACCGTTGACCATCTCGCAAAGGCTGCTTGTCAACTGGATCCTCCAGATGCTGATGCTCCTACTCCATCTCTCCTGTGCTGCAGAAAAATGGTGCGACAAGTTGCTCGCTCACCTACTCATCATCGTAGTAATGCCGAGAGAGCCACCAGTCTATCAATACAGCATTAGGATCACTTCTTTCTTCACCAACACAAGTATCGCCGCAGTGGACTCATGGTTCGTCAAAATAATGTGGTTTATGCGCGTCTTCGGCTGGGTTGGCGACCAGTTTGGCAGGTGGCTGAGCAAGATGGAGTTCCTCACTTCTCCTCCTGTAGGTTATGTGACGCACCCAATGCCAACACCCTGGAACACTATTGCCTGGAATGTCCACTTGTTAGTGACATATTACCCCAAAGACTCACAGTAGTTGATATATGTAAAAAATTATTGACAGATAATAATTTGCTCGATGAGATCCTCATGCACCATCCTCACTTTGGTGGATACTGAATAATAAACTGTTTTGTAATATTAACTAAAGATAGGTACAACCTACCTACGAAATCAAGCTGAATTTAATTTGTATTCCATATAGTTTCATTTGTATAACCTTTAATATATAGAAATGAACAATATTATTTTTAATATGTACTAAATGTCTGTCTATACTTTATTTTGTATTCCTTTGTATAACCTTCATTATATTCTGTAGATGTAAACAATATTTTTAATACATACCTAAATGTCTGTATATACTTATTTTTTCTATTCTTTTGGCATAACTTAATTACAATGTAGATGTAAACAATATTACTGTATTACCATGTACTCAAATGTCTGACACCAATGGGCGCAATAAATTGATTGAAACAAAAAATCTCTCTCTCTCTCTCTCTCTCTCTCTCTCTCTCTCTCTCTCTCTCTCTCTCTCTCTCTCTCTCTCTCTCTCTCTCTATTTCTAACGTACAGCATTTATTGCCTAAAAGGCAATCGTATCAAATAACATCAAGCCTTTCATTTTGATGGTTTTATGACTCTTATTAAGTCAGAACAAACAAAAAAATGTTAAGGAAATTACAAATAAAAACTACTATCAGACTCCAACCTTTCCAGTATAGTTAATAAAATTAAAATGAAATATACGAATGTTATATTTGATTAATCATGAATTTTTTATTGGAAACATTTAATTTTTTATTATAAACCTTTTATTCTTACCAGTGCTAACAATTAGTTGGGTTGATCTAAATCAACCAACTGGTTATAAATACCTAGCAGCTGCTTTAAGATTAAACACCCTCCAATCAAGATGAAACTTCCTTAAACTACTTTACTTTACTTTACTTTGACGGCTGCTTTTCCGGCCCCCTACAGCAGGGGAACCCCACTCTACAGGACCTCCACTGTCGTTTTACCTTGTTCACTCAGAGTATTTAACGTTTCATATCGCGTATTGTTCATTTACTGTTAAATCGTCACTGTTGTATGACTATTGAAATTAAAAAAGTCTTCAGTTTCCTCTTAAAAGCCTTAATGTTTTCAATCATTCGGATGTTTCGTGGGAGCTTATTATATAGTCTCGGGCCCGCATATCTAAAGGCTCTGGAGCCTACAGTAGACATATATTTAGGTTCCAATAGTTTGAAGCCATCTGTAACTATTCTCGTGTCGACACGATTTGTTGGCTGACCAATCTGTAGCAATTCTCTTAAGTATTTTGGACGCCCGGTTCTGATAACTTGGTGGGTTATTGTACATATTTTAAATTCAATTCTTGCCTTTATTGGCAGCCAGTGTAAATCCATTAGTAGAGGGGTGAGCCTTTCTCTAGATGGGACACCTTTTATCAGTCTTGCTCCTCTGTTTATTATGTTTTGTAATTTCTCAAGTTGCACTTTTGGTAAATTGTAATAGATAGAGTTGCAGTAGTCAATCTAGGTAATAACACAGTTTATCACAAGTTTCTTTACAGAATTTTCATCCAGGCACTTTTTTATAAACGTAGATCTCGAACTTTAGAAGATATCGGCACTGAGTCATTATTTATGTTCATTTGAATATCACCCAAGTTTCTCACACTGTTTCTCTTGCCCACCACCATGAATTCAGTTTTGTTCTCATTTAATTTTAGTTGTTTAAATGTCATTCATTCTCTAACACTGTCATGGATTCGGTTCTGAGTTTCACTAGTGTCATCTATATCATTTATGGAGAAGTAAAATTGTGTGTCCTCTGCAAATAGTTTGAACTTCACACCATGCCTTTGTAGTATTTTTGATAGACCAATAGTATAGATGCAGATTATGATTGGGCCAAGTACACTCCCTTGGGATACCCCTCTGTTTAAGGGTTCATATGATGAATAAGAGTTTCCAATTTGTACACAGTAATTTCTACCAACTAAGTACTCTTTTAGGTATTCGAAAGCTTGATCTTCAACGCCGATGAACCGTAGATCATTTAGTAGCAGTTCATGCACAACTGTATCAAAAGCAGCACTGAGATCGAGCAATATTAAAATACCACATTTATTTTCATCCATCATTTCTAGCAAATCATTTACAATAGAGCAGATGGCTGTCTCTGTAGCGTATAGTTTTCTGTAAGCAAATAGGTTGTCAGGCAAAGCTTCTATTACTTCTAAGTGAATGATTAGTTGTTCAAGAATTACGTACTCAAGCACTTTTGAAACAAAGAACAGATTCGAAATAGGTTTATATGAGCTTAATTTCTGGTAGTCCAGTGCATTTTTCAGAACTGGTGTGACTATAGCCATTTTCTCAGATTTAGGAAACTTACATTCATCAATGCTTGCATTTGCTATTCTCATTATTATTTCGGCTAAACTGGAAAAGTCTCTCTCACCAATTACTTCAAATATTGGCATAGGATCGATCGCGCAGTTTGTTTTCTTTGCTCTCTTGATAATTCTGGTGATGTCATCTTGTGTTATGTAGTTAAATCTTATCAATTTTGTCTGTGTGCCTGGTGTATCATTAATCTGATGTTGTGTATTTGCAAATGACGTGGTTATATTTTCAATTTTGATTTTAAAGCATACTAAAAATTTATTTGCTAGTTCCTGGTCATTATATCCACCAGGTAGCTTTTTTCTTTTATATTTCCCATTATACCATTCAGGAGACGATATAACTTATTTATGTCTATTGCTGCTTGGAGGATCTTCCTCTTATAGTATTCATTTTTTTCCTACTAAGTAGGCAATTATATTAACACGCAGCAGTTTTGTTTTTTACCCACGTACTTTCAGTTTTTAACCTATTCCACTTTCTTTCTTTACGTCTTTTTCCCTCTTTTTCACCAAAGTCTCTCGATCAAACCAAGGAGATAGGTCTTTTACGGTTATAGTCTTTTCCATCGGTGGGCACATGGTATCATATTCACTTTTACTCACTTCATTATAAGTGGTCGTAAGACAGTTAACAAACTTAGCTCCCAACAGACGTTGGTCATCATGATCACAGGGAATGTTCGTAGCATCATTTATTTTCTTTGTTACTTCAATAAATACAGTAGGAGAAAAATTTGATTGATGTCTAAAGTTTATTTTCTTTACTAATGCATGTTTCTGTAGAGGTAGAATAAACGTAATAAGTTTGTGTACTGGGGAGATAGTACATTTCTCTTCAACTTTTAATATCAGATACAATATTATTCATGTCATCACTTAAAACTAAGTCCATTGTATGCCCAGTTAAAGAAGTTGTACAGTCGACATTATTCACTAGTCGATATGAATCTAATAACTCACTAAATGCCAAAGCGTCAGGATTTGATGCGTCAGCCATCCAAAAATTGAAGTCTCCACAGATAACTAATTCGTTTTTCTCTATGGTAATCATCTCAATGAGAGCACCGAATTCTTCAAAAAAGATACTAGTGTTTGTTCTAGGAGGTTTGTAGACTGTTACAAAGGTTATTTTTCTGATCTTTTGCGTAAAGTTTATTTCTATATGTTCAAAGCTCGTTACACTAGTTCTTTTTAACATTTTGAGATTTGAGTAACTTTTTCTGATTAAATAGTCCGATACCACACCAGACCTACCTTCTCTCGGTATGTGAAAGGGGGTGTGTGGGGGGGGGTTGCCATTTCATTGATCTTTGCCCTGTTCAAGTTATATAACCATGTTTTAGATAATGCTAGCATGTCCAAATATTTTTCGTTTATCAATTCTCGAATTTGAACAGTCTTATTACCTACAGATTGTATATTTACATAGCCACAGTTTATGACATCCTTAGTAACCATAATCAGTATTTTCTGCAAGTCTTTTCAATTCCAAGTCATAAGTTTTGCAGTCTTTAGAATTTACTGTGTGGTCACTTGGTCTGTTTAACTTTGTACAGTTTATACACTGACACTTGCAAATTACACTCCCTGGTGGAGTGTCTCCCTGAACATTTCCCGCAGACTTTATCTTCAATTCCAAGTCATAAGCTTTGCAGTCTCTCGAATTTACTAAACAAGAAGTTATAAATCTGCAGAATTTTGGTCTCTGAAATAGAACGCGAAACCTTCTGAAACTATTAGACTGATGTCTCAAACAGTTGGATTGCCTTTAAAATGTAAAATATAAGAAAAGGACGAAAATCCTAATTAGATATTCAGCATCAGTTTCACAACAATAAATGGAATTGTACTGCAATATAATTTTCTTCATAACTATTCTATGTGAATAAGAATATGCATAAAATCTGTTCACAGTCTCCTTAGTAATTCAGCTGGATAGCAAATACTTGTGACTTTCTGGCTTTATTACCCTTATAATCCATTTCTATTTCTTCTATAGCTCTGGTGGCAGCTCGAATGGTAGGACCCAGACTAGGACGATATGACCAAGGAGAAAGCCCTTTACCGATGGGGTCACCTACTAATGCAATCCTTGGCATGTTTATGCTGTGGTGGGGATGGTTAGGCTTCAACTGTGGAAGGTAAGGCGTTCTTGATAATTAGCTCTTGACGGTATCTCACTTATCACCTTGTTTGACCATGTGATCGCGATGACCTAATGGTCCCTATGATTCACAAGATAAATTATTAAATTCGTTTACATGAAAATTGAATCCTCCTTTTCTGTAAAGGAATGATTTTTTTTATATACTATAAAGTAACCCAAGATGTAGAAAATAATGAGAAGTATCCAATATGTTAACCATAGGCAAGTCATTATAAAGCCTATATAATTACATCCGTCCATTTCATTACGGTGAAGGTTATATTTTGATAGGCGTGTATTTTGTATGTCTGTCTGTTTGTTCGTGATTCGCTTAAATCATAAACTATTTGACCGAATCTCATGAAATTTAGTGGGAGGATTGATCATGACCCAATGACAATTTGATTAGATTTTGGGAATGATTTGGTCAAAGATCAAGGTCAAGGTAACAAAAAGGTCAATGCACTATTTTTGCTATATCGTGGTCAATTTTTATCCGATTTATATGAAACTAGCGCCAAAATGTGCATAATTTAGTTGCCTGTCTTTTTTTATATAACATAATCAAGGTCAAGGTCAAAGAAAGGTAAAAAAAATCTCTTTTCTCTTTATCGTGGGAAAATCTCATAAAATTTGGTGTAGTAATTGGCCATAATCCAAGAACAATTTGATTAGATTTTGGGAGTGATTGGGTCAATGATCAAGGTCCAGGTCACAAAAAGGTCAATAACGTCATTTTGCTCTATTAAGGTCATTTTTTATCGATTTGCATGAAACTAGTGCCAAAATTTTCATAATTCAATTGCCTTTTTTGTTATGTAGCGTTGACAAAGGTATGCACTCTACCGAGTGCACATTATAGGAACAGGTTCCCAAAAGGTTACTCACATTCTTCTAAATAAAGAGAGATTTCTCTGCATTATCACGCTATTTAATATTTGTTAATGAAAAGTGTTGGTATCATTCACTTTTCGTTGCAAGGAGAAGAAGAACCATTGTTAGTGGGATTACCCACGAGCCTTTGCGTATGTGGTGTTCCTTGTTGTAGTATTCTAGGCATTTGATACTTTTACTCTTTTGTGGTAATATGACTGCTGAGCTTGGGCGTAAGATAGTACATTATGTAGATTGTGCAACGCCTTCACTTTATTAGTAAAATAAGTCCTCTCAAAGTGGTCTTAGCCTCGATTAGGCTCTGTTTCATTTTATAATCTCGGACTGTGATAAAGTACACATGTTTTGCAAGTTATACTCATATGTACATTCAATCTGATACCTTACCTTAACTTTGCATTGATATATGCGGAAAAAAGACACCATTTAACGAAACTTTATTCTTAAGGGGTAATATATTCAACATTTCCTGCTTATTTTATATATGGCAACAGCATTGCTTCGATTGTTTTGAAAACTTTAGTCAGCGTTACCAGATTATGAGATACTAAATTCCCTTGAGAAAGATGGAATAACAACATATGAGCTTAAAAGAAAAAGAAACAAACCATTAGTAGGCTTTTTTAAAGGAAGGGTCAGCTGGGGGAGAGAGAATTTCCCCTTCTTCCCGGGTCAGTCAGACATAGGAAATAAAGAAGTCATTTCTGTTTTAGGGGCTGTAGAGAGAAATTGAATAAAGATTTTTTATACGGCTTGTAGAATATAGTATCGTGGCCTAAATCTTATTTAATAACCATTAATGTTCTAGAAAATATTGCTAACCTAATTTATTATCAGTAGATTTGTAGTAGTTAATAGCAGTATCAGTAAATGCTGTTTTTTGCATAAAAGATGATAAGTGATGAGTACAGTAAATACTGATGACCGGATAGCACCTTCAATACTATCAGAATTTATTTGAGTCGGAAATTAGTTTTATCGAGGTAAATAAAACTGTTATTATACTCTAGCAAAATCATGGAGAAATTGATTTTATTTGCAAATCATATAAGAAAAGTTGCTTAGTCTCGGAACGACGTAATTTCACGAAATTTTGTCATGAAAGTAGGGAATACTAGTTTTCCTAAATTCTATTCTCTACTAATTTTTCCGGAAGAAAATACACACGCAGAGAGCATAAGCACACAATGATTCTTTATGCTAATACACTGATGTAAGTTATCAATAATTATATAATTGCTAGAACCTTTATCTTGCGAAAATTACATAGCTTGGGGATCTTTTCTAAGTGATCAAATGGCCAAGTTAGCACAGCTACGAAGGGTTGGCTGTGGGCCATGGTACCGGGTGAATTGCTATCACTAAAGCTCTAGTTCGGAGTGTTCGAACCAAGGTCTATACCAGCTCCTCATCCTATCAGGATAGTAGTTAAACCATAATTTCTACAGGTGATGCAGTAAGCAGAGAAAGGGGAAGACAAATTATTCAAATATCTTGGAAAGAATTATTTCATTGTTCTTTTCATCACTGAATGTCACAGCTGATGAGAGATGATCTTGGAGTCCTACAAATTTTTTCTCACCATTTACATTTTATTTTCTGAGCTTCTTTCTTTATTCCCTGACATGTCATGTTAGGTCTTGATTATTTAACATTTGTGTTCCTTTCTTCATTCTTTAATTCTTTATTAAACAGTCTCGGTATTTAAAAGAATGGCCTTCCATTCCGGTGCTCGTCTTAACCCGTCAATTTTAGTCCCTTACTTCTCAGTATCCCTCCAGAAAAGAAATCTCTCTTTAGCGGCAGTATGAAAGACCTTCACTTGACCATTCCAGCCTAGAACCTTTAAAAATTTGTGTGAAGCCAAACGAATATTTTCATTAGATGGATTCAGAAACGATGCATTTGGAACACTTTATTTCATTTCTCTCAATCAAATATAAGCTATATTGTTAAAATCATCGAAAAAGACATATGGATTGTGAAGCACGCCTTTTTGAATAAGAGGTTTCAATCAGATTTGTTACATATAATTTCTACGCATTCCTTTATAGTTACTCATGTGAACGAAAATATCTTGGTTTGCTGTAGTGCAAATGTGTAAATTATCCTATGGAGCAATTTGGTAAAGACATATCAACTGGAAAATTTGAGGTTTGTGAAAGACTACAGAACATGATGATCTAAGTAGTATACCTTCGAGCCGAGCAAATGTTGGTATAAGGAGCCTTAGGATGCATATCCTCTAAACACCCAAACGAGTATTCATTATATATATATATATATATATATATATATATATATATATATATATATATATATATATATGTATGTATGTATGTATATATATATATATATATATATATATATATATATATATATATATATATATATATATATATATATATATATATATATATATATATATATATATATATATATATATATATATATATATATATATATATATATATATATATATATATATATATATATATAAATTACCGATACTTTTTTTTTTAAATCACACATGACTTGGATCAGCACTTAAATCCAACAAAACAAACTCGTTATCTATACTCTATGATACCTATCTTAAATTTTTCCGTAAGGCCTTGGCAATTATCGAGCGAATTAAAGCTCTTGGGGTAAAGATTGAATTAGCAATGTAGCAGAGTATTTTTAAGTAAAGTATCCTTACGTATCACAAAATGTTGCAATCTATGACCATCAGAAGGCTGACGAAAGTCTTTAGTAGTCAATCTACCATTTGAGAAATACCGATGAAGTTTTGGAAACGTAATTCATCCTCTTTATTAGAAACATTGCGTAATCAAGCAAAACTAAATTTGAATATTCATGAATGTCCAAAAATGGATTTATATGGTGGTCCATTACTCTATTAACTACAGTAAACTAAAACAAATCTCTCTCTCCCTCTCTCACTCTCACTCTCTCTCTCTCTCTCTCTCTCTCTCTCTCTCTCTCTCTCTCTCTCTCTCTCTCTCTCTCTCTCTCTCTGTATGAATGTCCTCAAGGCGGTGTAACAAATTTGTGGAGTTTTTCTGAATATTTTATAGCCTCGAACTATAAATGAAACTACTTTTTGTCCCATAATTGACTTAAAAAAGACTAATGTCGAAGTAGTCTGATGAAGCTGTTAACAGAAGGAATTGCTGAGCTATAACATTTCATTAATTTCCATATGATTTTGTGGATTAATGTTATATATATATATATATATATATATATATATATATATATATATATATATATATATATATATATATATATATATATATATATATAGTGTATTATATGTGTGTGCTATGTATTTTTTTTTTGTCGAGGCGGCAAATGATAGCATTATAAAATATGGCAACCAGATTTGTAACGTATATATGGTTTCTCTAAAGTTGTAGAGGGCTCCGACCATTTCCTAGAAGTAGTAAGAGCAACCCGTTATCTGTTTTGTCATGGTGACACTGGAGACATCTGACAAACGGTTTTCCCTGAGAGTTGGCGGGACATATGAATCTAAGTGTCCTGGTCAGCTGATTAGGGTTGATCAATGCCCTTTGGAGCCACATACTTCATTGTTACTTTCTTACTCAAAACTGCGAGCTTGTTAACAATAATAACTAAGAATATCATTGAACTCTTTTATCATTGTATTAAAGAAGTTAAAGTTTAGCTATAATAACGATTTCTGTGAACAAGTGTTTGATATGAGTATAAGCAATCCTTTGTCCCCTCTTTTATCCAGCATGTTTATGGAGTTGTTCTAGATCAGCTTCATACCTTCAGTTTTGTTCTCTCATATTGTTTGATATTACTATGCTAATGATGTTCTGGGTATTATAACAAAAATTTTAATCGTGAAGATTTTTGTTTTTATCATTAATTTGGTAATTCCTTCCATTAAAATTTACTATGGATAAGAAGAAAATATCAGTATACCGTATACGTTTTGATTGTTAGGCAAGCCCATAAATTTACACTATTTAACTTATGATTATATATATATATATATATATATATATATATATATATATATATATATATATATATATATATATATATATATATATATTTCTTTTCAGGCCAGACTGGAAATATAAAGTATTCTGTATTTTCCTTTGTGTACTTTAGCGTTTAAAAAGAATTCACACGATCAGTATTACTGTCATTATTTTGATTCTGTCAGTACACCAAGCCCACATTCAGTATTTATTACTGAGTGAAGGGTCAATACATGCAGTGACCGACATTGAGAGGTTGTCGCTATTGCCTTCTAGTAAGATGGAGAATAAGAGAAAGCATGTACTGCTATTATTTTGGCTTTCTCGATAAAGAGAAAGCAGAACCACAAAAAGTGGATCAAAGCCTTCCTTACATAACATAGGAGTCATATTCTTTTACATCTGTTAAATGAGATAAGAACTACAAAATGGAAGACTTTGCACATTATTTTCGGATGGGCGAAAAAATGTATCAAACTTTTACAGATGTTGAGACCATATATAACAAAAAAGAATGCAGTTATCTAGCAATGAAAGACTCTTTGCGAAGGTTGCCTCACAACCTTTTAATTTCTTCTTTACATCTTCGACACTTGCATCAAATATGGTTTTCTTTTATACTTCCAATACTTTCTCATATGCTGGAAGTCGTCGAAGTAGTCGTCGTTTGTTTCAAGTCTCTTTTCATATAATTTTAATTTTGAATATCCCACAACTCTGGCAAGCGACGATATATTAGAATAAAATCCTG
>NC_090739.1:99259429-99291929 GCF_036898095.1 Palaemon carinicauda | reverse complement strand
TGTAAATTACGTAAGACTTTTGTCGGGAATTTCATTGCATTCTTTAGTCATTCAAGTTTCTATATGTGAATTTACGTAATTTTTCAGAATTAACTTTTTATTTCATGTATGTTTGCTACAAAGTGTTTTGTAGTCTATTCGAAAGTGTTGTAGGATTCGTGCGAGATATGAACAAGGGCTTAGGTAATGTTATTTTATATTCTATGATGTATTGCACCATGTTTGAGAGAGAATGTTTGGTGACATGGGCTTTGGAAGATTCTCTACCATATGTATAGAAACTTCACGAAGGCCCGGTGAGAGGATGTCTTTTTTTTTTTTTTTACTTCGAGGACAAATGGTGGGAGGAGCTAGCTGGGAGAGTCGTCTCGCGGGTACGTTGGTGTGCATCTGAGAGTTGCCTGAAACCCCCTGATTTACCTCTTGGCATTTTTATGCAGTTGGAAACTCTGACACCCTTAGGTACAGACCCCAACGCTACCAGAACTCGATCCTGGAAGGTTCTGGAAGCAGTTAGATTTCAATTACAAGATGACCCAAGGTTGGGTTAGGGTCATTTAGAGATAGAGATCGAGATCGAGATAAAGAACTGCAGCCTGAAAGCAGCCTGTTCCCTTCTCCCTCTCTCACCCCGTAACCCAGTTTATTGTTTTTGAAAGTGTTAATCATGTTAGTGAGTCCTCTCCTTAGTGACTCTGTGCCCCAAAGCAAATAGTGTATCAAGAAAATATGCAAGACTAAAAGGTTATTTTGAATTCATTGTATTAGGGTGAGTTAGGAAGTATAGTTTTTTGTAAACGTGAATATTCTATTATTCAGAATTGTTTCAGACTTTTGGATAATTTTCATTTCATTATTTTTTTTCTCAGGCTAAGGTTTATACAGATATAATAGTTCAAGTGAAGTTATTATATAAATTCAGATCGTTACATTTTTGTCTTAATCTAAATTTTTCCAGATTTAATTCTTGCCAGTGAATTATTTCATTATTTTGTAAATTCTTTCTGTGCTGTAATTTATATAGAATTTATCTATTTTTCTAGAGTGTATTATTCTAATCATCATTATTTAAGACCAGATTCTGCTTGTATCCCGTAAAGAGCCATAGTAATGCCACCCTGACACTTGCAAGAATTTGTGGCACGCATTGTCACGACTCGAGTCATGCCAATGAGCAAACTAATCATAAACTGGCGTGAAGTGTTCGTAAACCCGTTGTGAATTCGTGGCATGTCGTGACTAGAATTTTGAAATGTTCAAAATTTTGGTCACAACAAAATTTTGTGACCGGGTCGTGAACTATGCGCAAACTGTTCGTGAACTCGTCGGGACGATGCGGTAGGATGCGTGCTAGTGTGGGGCAATGCATGCCATGCCACGACTGTCACGAAATGCCATGAATAGTTCACGAACAGCTCACGTCGAGTTCACAAGTAGTTGACAACATGTTCACAAATATGCTTGCGTCGCAGCGTGGCCGTGCCTTCCCACTGACATGGTTACATGTACTTCACGCATTGATGGCACAAGCAGTTCACGACTAGTTTACACACTTCACTAACAGTTTGCGCATGGCACGAGCAGTTCACAGTCAGTTCACGAACAGTTCACGAACAGTTCACAAGCAGTTCACGACTACTGCACGACAGTGGCGCTCGCGTCGGTGTGGGGGTATATATAGAGCTTCCTGGACACTGCTCACCATTCCAGAGCTCACCAGCAAAGAGACAACATGCCTAAAACCAAGCTGACAAAAGGAAGAGGGAGAAGGCCAGAAGCCAACAGGCCAGAGGCAGAGACCGCTGATAGAGATAATTTTCCTCACTCATCAATATCAAGTATCGATCTCGTGATCCCGGAGACACAGCAGGATCCAATCGAAAGCCAGAGACAGCCATCCAGTGAGGACGAGAGAAAGCAGAAGAAGCGGGTCCGGGTGTCCAAGAAAGAAATCCCTGACTACCGCTGGACAAAAGAGGCAGAGTTTAGGTTGGCCGACCTTGTGAAGGAGAACCCCCCGCTGTATGACAAGAAGCACAAGGAGTGGCTCAACGTAGCAGCCAAGAACAGCCGGTGGGACCGACTTGGAAAGCAGCTGGAGCCTCCTGCCACCGGTGCCCAATGCAAGAATCATTACAAAAACTTGAGAACTAGGGTGGGGAAGATTATGAAGAAGGAGAAGAAGAGTGGAGCTGGCCAGACCCAAAGGAGTGCCCGTAACGACCAGATCATGGAGACCTGGTGTTACCTGATACAACACATCACCCGGGGAGAGACAGTCTCTAGTGAGCAGTTTGCTGTCCCAGAGTCAGCTGCAGTGATGGTCAGCGAGGGAGACGATGATGAAGTGAGGTCCACAGGTTCCCACAGCCAAGCATCTACTAGCACCAGGAAGGGCAAGGGCAAGGGGAAGCAGTCCAGCCTACCAACAACACAGACAGACACCACAACCGGCAACACCTAGGTGACCCACAAGGACCTCAGTAATGTAGTGCAAGATGTGAGAATCCCAATGTCTACATGTAGATTTTATTCCAGTTTCATCCATTGCTTTTGACATGGAATGTGCAATATGTTGCATTGAAATGCTGTATTAAATTGTTACAATGTTTGTATGTTTCAGATCATCTCCAAAGAAGAACCCTTGGCGCCCAGCCACACGTACACCGGCCAGCACAAGATCGTACACGATTTTTCGTGCCTGCTGGAAGGCCACATGCATGCCATCCCGGAGGACTACTGGCATGAATTCCAGATAGACTGCCTCAACCTTGTACACCGCTACAGGCAGCGGCGTCAGCTCTTCCAGCACCCACATCAACAACCACTCATGACCTGGCCAGGCCCACAGCAGCAGCAACCTTGGCAGCCCCCTCCGCAGCAGCAGTTCTGGCATCCACCTCAACCAGTAACCTTGCAGGCACCGCCAGAGCAGCAGCACCGGAAGCTCAGCAGCATCATCCAGCCAGTCAGCCATCACCTCTAACTTGGATGCCGCCCCAGTCACCACAGTCTTCAGGACAGTCCTCCTGGCCCCGTACCACGGAGTGGTAACCAGGGATGCCACCTGCACCGTCAGCCACCCTTGTCCAGGCTCCTTCACCAACAACTACTTCAGTATCGTCAGCCACCCTTGTCCAGGCTCCTTCACCAACAACTTCAGTATCGTCAGCCACCCTTGTCCAGGCTCCTTCACTATCAACTTCATTATCGTCACCCACCCATGTCTAGGCTTCTTCACCAACACATTCAGTGTCGTCGCTGTCAGCCACATTCAAGACACCTCTGACACCACTCAGCTTCCCGGTCCTGACCCCGGGGTCCGTCGAGAACTACCTAGAAGAGGCCATGTCACCCTCATCCCTCTACACCTCCAAGGAACTCAACACCCCACCAGTCCATCGGGTATCCCAACGCAACAGTACCACAATCAGCAAGGACACTTGTAAATATTTGTAAATAATTGGACTGTGATACTTGTACATATTTGATGTTTTCTGTTTTCATGTAAATAAAATGCTTTCTTATTTCAAAAAATAAAGGGCAACAAAAAAACACATGAAAAATAAACGTTTCTTTTATTTCAAAAATGGAACAACTGTGGATGCAGCTCATGGAGCTACTACCATTCTTTCTTGCTAAGGGACAGCACCAGCAGGGGACATGTAGTAATGTGAAAGGTGGTCTCGCTGATCCTTTGCATCCTTCTGGGTATGATGGCCGGTTAGAGACAGCAGCCCCTGGAGATGTCACTCAGTCCTTCATCCACCAGGGATCAGATCATGTGTGTCCGGATCTTCGCGGTCCACTTATGAAATTGCGTGTGGGTATCTGATGCGGATGAGGTTATGAAGGACACAGGCATACAAGGTGATCAGGTTGATGGTGTCGGGGTTCTGATGCATCATCGTGTAGAAGCAACGGAACCTTTGACATAAAATTCCAAAGGCATTCTCCACGACACGTCGGGCACGAGACAACCTGTAGCTATATATGCGTTCTCGTAGGACTTGTGACCGATGGGAGAATGGTTTCATCATCCAGGTTCGGAGAGCAAAGGCGTCATCCCCTACGAAGTGATATGGCACTGGGTGGTCATCATTAGGGAGTGGTTCTGGTTGAGGCACTCCAGCTCTGTTCTCTTCTACAGCATCATGCAGGGAACAGTTACTCCATGTTCCTCCATCCGACGCACCACCCTCTGCCCCAACATCCACATAGAGGAACTTGTAGGTAGCATCTACCACTACCATCAGTACAATACTGTGGAACCCCTTGTAGTTGTAGTAGTAAGAGCCAGCATTGGGTGGGTTCTTTATGGCGATGTACTTTCCGTCCACAGCCCCCAGACAATTGTGCTAATTCCATCTGGAGCTGAACCTGGCAGCAACTTCCTTCCACTCCTCTTCAGTTTTGGGGCAGCACAGCACTTCGTCCTTGTAGACAACGATGATGGCTTTACACACCTCGGGTATGAACTTGCATATGGTACTTGCTTCAACCCTGAAGCTGTACTGCAGACTTTGATAGGAATTTCAAGTGGCTAAAAAGCAGAGGGTAGCAGCTACCTTGAGTCCAACTTGAAGCGGTTCCCTCATGAAGGTGGACTGCTTCTGGAGGCGAGGGGTTAACTTCTCAACCATCTCTTGGAACAGGTCAGCTGTGATTCTGAGGTAATTTTTGTAGCCCCTTTGATCTTCCTTGTGGAGTTCAGTCAGTAGACTGTCATACTGTCCAAACTCGTGCCTTCTGGTTAACCTTTGTGTCTTTCTTCGAGGTGGGGTTGCCTTTTGTTGCTCTTCTGCCTCTGCCAGCCTTTTCTGCTGCTCGTCAACAATGGCTAGAGCAGCTGCCATGTATAGGAATCTTTTCCTCTTTGCAATGGTGTCTCTGACAGTAAGCATGGTTGTCTCTTCCAAAGCCAATCCAAGAATGACCAAGGGTTGTAGAGGCCCCGGTTTTATATGGCGTGGCCAAGTCGGCATGACACCATCCGAAGTGCGCAAACTATGCGCAAACTATGTGTGAACTCGTCGTGCCAGTTCGTGTCAATGTGGACATGAATGGGCACGCATTCGTGAACTATTCATGAACTTGTTGTGAACTCATCGTGAACTATTCGTGAACTAGCCGTGAACAAAACGGAAGCCTATCAGTTCGTGCCCCAAAATGGCACGACTTGCCACGACAAATTCGTGGCAGAAATTCGTGCAAGTGTCAGGGTGGCCTAAGTTGAAATGTTTCAATGATACTTAAGAGTAATTACCCAGTTTGGTTTTGAGTGTGATTAAGAGACCTTTGGATATTCGGTGTTTTATATATTGCTGTCTGGAAGTTATTTAACGGTCTCAGAATTCATGTATTAATGTTTTAAAGTGTAACAGTAGTAATGCAAAAGTAAACAAGGTAGTTGAAATTCGAGAGGTTGATTAAATTGCCAGTCGTAGTATGTATAATATCATATGTTTGGTTCCCAGTCACGAGTCATAGTATAATATATTTTGATAGTGCCTAGACTAGAGACCCATATCATATATATATATATATATATATATATATATATATATATATATATATATATATATAACGTGTGTGTGTGTGGCCTCAGGTGGCATGGTTGGAGCGACTTGGCCTTTTATTAGAAGGGGATAGGGTTCGATCCCAATAATGAGGTAGAAATTTATTTCTATTTGAGCATGATATTGTGTTGATATTTATCCTTATATATATATCTTTATGGTGAATATAATTATGGGAATGTATATAAACATATAAATTCCTTTTTTGATAAGTACTTCTGCATTTCCAATGATTCGAACCATGGCTCCCAGAAGTAATAAAGTTAAACATTTGACCTTGATGTCAGGATGCCAGAGAACTTAAAATCATTCATTAAACATTTGACTAAGCCCATTCGGTTATAAAGAGAGGCAAGTGTGACGGGCCGAGAGAGGAGTTGTGAAATCAAAGGCAGATTGGAAACGACTGAGTTATATTGTTGTGGAACACTCTCCTTATATACAAAACCTCAAGGCAACAGGACATGACAAGTTCACAAGACAGACAATATCACAGAGGAAAAACCAGACAGGAATTTTCATGTTCGTTTTAGTGCGAGGGAGGAGCAAAGATACAAGCATAATATATACAAAAGGAATTATGTACAATTGTGTGAAACACGGTTGGTACATGGCTCCCCCCCCTAAAAATGACATACTGTACATGTTAAATAGGGCGCCCTGATCTAGAGAGGCGAACTGTAGGCGGGTCATCTGGCAGAAGATAAGCAGGTTTTAGACGATCAATGGAGACCCAGTCTTCTTTGCCCCGAATGTTTAGGAGGAATGCTTTCGGACTGCGTCGGATCACAAGGAAAGGTCCCGTGTAAGGGGGCGTTAACGGTGGCTTGCTGGTGTCGTTGCGCAGGAAGACGTGCGTTGCAGAGTGCAAGTCCGTTGGTATGTGATGCTTCGCTGAGGGCTTGTAAGTCTGGCGGCACGGAGTAAATTTTCCCACGACGTGATGTATGCGCTGGAGATCGTCGGAGGAGGTTGTAGAAGGAAAAAACTCGGCAGGGACGACCAACGGGTCGCCATACACCATTTCGGCTGCCGAGACGTCGAGGGCGTCTTTAGGAGTGGTCCTTAGTCCAAGGAGGACCTAGGGAAGCTGAGTAAACCAGTTGCAATCCTTGCAGCGGGACATCAAAGCTGCTTTGAGGGTGCGATGAAAACGTTCAACCATTCCATTGGCAGCGGGGTTGTAGGCCGTTGTCTGATGTAGGGTGATGCCCAGGAGATTCGCTAATGACGTCCATAATTAAGAGGTGGAAGTGGTTCCCCTGTCAGAAGTAATATGCTCAGGGATACCGAATCTTGAAATCCATCCAGAGAGTAAGGCAGATGTACATGAGGCGGACGTTGCAGTTTCCATGGGAATGGCTTCAGGCCAACGAGTGGAGCGGTCGATGACGGTAAACAGGTAACGATGTCCTTGTGATGTGGGTAGGGGGCCTACAACGTCGACGTGAATGTGTGCGAAACGATGCTGAGGTTGAGGAAAGGTGCCCACTCCTGAATCCGTGTGTCGATGTACTTTGGAAGTTTGGCAAGAAGTACAGGCACGGACCCAATCCTTAGCATCCTTAGAAATGCCGTGCCAAATGAACTTTGCCTTCAGCAGCTGTGCAGTAGAACGGCACGAGGGATGTGAAAGGCCGTGGATGAAATCAAACACCTGTCGGCGCATGGGAGCAGGAATCCAAGGTCGCGGTCTACCAGTACTGACGTCACAGAGGAGGGTGGTGTTGGAGTTTTCAAGGGGAAAATCCTCCCAACGGAGGGACGTGCAGGATGTCCTACAAGCTTGATACTCTGGATCCTGTCGTTGGGCTTCAGCCAGGGCGTTGTAATCCAATCCCAGTTGAACGGCAGCCAACGTGTTTCTTGACAGGGCATCGGCAACGGGATTCATTTTCCCAGGGACGTATTGGAGGGTGCAATTGTATTCAGCCACGGCGGAGAGATGTCGGCGTTGACGGGCGGACCAGGCGTCAGACTGTCGAGTGAAGGCGTGCACCAGAGGCATGTGGTCTGTGCGAATGACGAAGGGCGTACCTTCTAAGAAATGGCGAAAGTGACGGACAGCCAAGTGCACCGCCAGCAATTCTCGATCAAAGGTAGAATAACCCGATTCTGCCTTGGACAGTTTTCTGCTGAAGAAGGCCAATGGGCGGGGCGAGCCTTTGACCACCTGCTCGAGTACTGCACCAATAGCGACGTCGCTGGCATCGGTGGAGAGAAGGAGAGGGGCGTGTGGGATAGGAAAAGTGAGAGCCGCAGCAGTTGATAGGGCCTTCTTTGCATTGCAGAAGGCCGCTTCTTGAAGGGGACCCCACTTCAAGTCCTTTGGCTTGCCCTTGAGGGAGGCGTAGAGGGGAGCAAGAGTGGCGGCAATGGCTGGCAGAAAGCGGTGATAATAGTTGATCATGCCCAAGAATTCCTGCAGAGCTTTGACGGTCGAGGGCGTGGGGAAATTCTGAACGGCTGCTACCTTCTCAGGGAGGGGATGGACTCCTTCAGGAGTGATACGGTGCCCTAAGAACGACACTTCGTTGGCGCCAAAGGTACACTTGCCGTACCGGACTACAAGGCCGTTTTGTTGCAGGCGGTCGAGCACAATGCGCAGGTGACGGAGGTGTTCCTCTTTTGAGGAGGAGAACACAAGTATGTCGTCCACATAACATACACAGAAAGGGAGGTCCCCTAAGATGCCATCCATGAGACGTTGAAACGTTGCCCCAGCATTACGAAGGCCAAAACAGGAGTAATTGAAGGTGTATGTGCCAAACGGAGTGGTGATGGCAGTCTTGGGGATGTCTTCTGGGTTCATAGGCACCTGATAATACCCCTTCAGGAGGTCGAGCGTAGAGAAAACCTTTGCTTTGTGCAGGTAGGAGGTTACATCGGCAATGTTTGGGAGGGGGTAGTGATCCGGTTCTGTTTGCATGTTCAGGCGCCTGTAATCCCCGCACGGACGGAGGGAGCCGTCTTTCTTCAGAACGATGTGTAAGGGTGACGACCATGGGCTGGAGGCCTTTTGGCAAAGGCCCATTTTCTCCATTTCGGCGAACGTCTGTTTGGCGGCAGCCAATCGTTCCGGTGCCAGACGTCTGAATTTTGCGAAGACTGGGGGTTCCGCCGTCTTGATATGGTGATAAATACCGTGCTTGGCAGGAACCGTGGGCGTTTGGCGAAGTTCTAGACGGAAAACTTCCGGGTACGACGTGAGGAGGTGGGCGTAGGCATCCGTGGGTGCGCTGATGTGGAGAGCGAGGTTAGAGGAGGCGGGTTGAAGAGGTGTCGACAAGTACGAGTCTGCGTTGACCAATCGTCGGTGGGCGACATCGACCAGAAGGTGGAAATGAGAGAGGAAATCCGCACCGAGGATTGGCATTGTGACGTCAGCAACGAGAAACTTCCAATTGAATTTACCGTTTCCGAACGATAATGTGAGGCTCTCGTAACCGTAGGTGAGTATCGCAGATCCGTTGGCAGCTACCAAGCGGACGTCGGCAGATGTAGACAGACTACGTTGTGCCTTGAAGAGTTTCCTTGGCAAAAGAGAACGACAAGCACCCGTGTCTACCAAAAATCGCACGCCCGTTCCTGCATCCTGTAAAAAGAAAAGATTAGAAACATGGGAGGCCACCGCCACAAGCGATGGCCTACTTACACGTTTTTTGGCTACTGACAATCTTTGGCACATTTCTTCGCGGTTGCCCCGAATCTGAAGTGGTAGTAGCAAAACTGCGGTGGATGGGAGGTAGTAAGTGGCTGTAGAAGTCGTTCGTTGGGGCGCGAGCGATTGGTGGGTGGTGGGCGGCTTTGTCGCCGCTTCGGCACGTCACGGGGTAGGCGTGTATGTCCTACGGCATTCATGTCAGCTTCGGTTGACGTTGAATAGGCATCCTCGTCGTCAGGGGTGGAGGCGTTGATGGAGGTCTTGAAGCGGCTGTCCATAAGGGCGTCGGCTTTGGTCATCAAGTCCTTTATGGGTAAATTATCGACATCGGGTATGGCAGCGCGCACAGGTTCAGGTAAACGGCGTATCCAAAGGGTACGGAGTAGGTTCACCTCACGAGGAGAGCCGTCTGCGGCAGGTTGAAGGCGAGCGATACTGGTCATTTCCCTGAGGGCAAGCGAAGCCCTTTGGTCCCCCAACAGTTGTTGCGAGAGCTGAAAAAACTTTGCTATACGGGCGGCTGGCGACGGCGAGTACTGCTGCAGAAGGCATGATTTGAGGTCGTCATACGCTATTGGGGTGTCTCCTTGTTCACAAAGCCAGTCGGATATTTCTGGGAAGGTGTCCTCGGGTATCGCCGCGAGAACATAATCCGCTTTGGTGGTTGAGCGAGTCACGCCCCTGATACGAAACTGGACTTCCGCGCGCTGAAACCAAGCAAACGCCTCTCCGCTGGCAAACGATGAAAGTTTGAATGGAGCGGCCGCAGCACCAACTGCCGTAGAGTCCGCCATAGTACCAACGATGAAGGGGCGAGGGGGTGGGGGTGGAAGGCGGTGGGAGCGAGTCGACTTCCGGGGTCACCAATGTGACGGGCCAAGAGAGGAGTTGTGAAATCAAAGGCAGATTGGAAACGACTGAGTTATATTGTTGTGGAACACTCTCCTTATATACAAAACCTCAAGGCAACAGGACATGACAAGTTCACAAGACAGACAATATCACAGAGGAAAAACCAGACAGGAATTTTCATGTTCGTTTTAGTGCGAGGGAGAAGCGAAGATACAAGCATAATATATACAAAAGGAATTATGTACAATTGTGTGAAACACGGTTGGTACACAAGAGTAGATTCCGACTCTACTATATTAGTTCTCAGAATCGAAATCGACCACCCATAATTACTAGAGGTGATTGGTATGTAGCATATTTTCATGGTATAGAAAATGTATCACAGTGTACAGTATATGCTTTTTGGACACAGATTCTCTCTTGTGCAATTGCTTTAGTGAAATCAACGAGTTTCCTACAGAAATTCCGGCAATTACTTTGTTTCTTAGATTCTCCAGTTCGAGCCTTTTGTAAAAAATAACAGTGATTTCATGATTTTGTTTATTCTATCACCACAACTGATTCGTCAAAACTAAGGCTTTACCAAGTGACTACTGATAAACGTTATTTTTACAATTCCATCTATTATAAGGATCTGGCTAGAATTACGATCAATTTATCAAACAATATTTTAAAGGCTACAAGAAAAATAGAAAATGAAATATATCAACATTTCAAAGACCCTTTAAAGATTATAGAGAAGAAAAGGACAAAAAAGTGTGCTTATACATACATACACAAACACACGGGCACAAATGCGCACTGCAAATAGAATTGGCACAGAGACCACCCGTTGTAAAAGTTTGATGGTCAAGGTTAATCTGCGGTCAAGGGTCAAGCATAGGTCGTGGTTATGTGTCAGGAACAGCTTCGTTGTTGGCCCTCTCTTGGAGGTCGTATCCTTAGGGAAGAGTGCAGAATCATAGGCATCTAGATTATTTAATACAACCCCATTTATATATAATATGCCATATTAAATGGATTATTCATTTTCCTATATTTTTTTTTTTTTTTTTTTTGAAAATATGTACTATGAAACTATTTACATTAAGAACAGTATTCACCCGAGTGGATATTTTCTAACGAGAAAAGTTTTCATAAGTGATTAAAGTACTGAAGTCTAGAAAAGTTGAATTACCATAGGCTCAATCTGCTCCTTTGAAAGACTTAACTACATTTTAAAGTTTAAATCAGTGTGGTCAAAAAATATCCGGCAGGTGCACAATAGATATTCGATTCCTTGAACTAACCCTATTTGTTATTCGGACAGTCACCGGAATGAATAGAAAATTCGAGAGTGACAGGTGATACTGTCGTTACTTTCCCCTTCAGCTTTTCTGTTGTCTTTAAGGGATAATTTTCGATGGGGGATCATTTCTCTCTCGCTTTTGTTAATCATTATTTAGGTTTTGCGAATAACTTTGCCTACCAGTATCATTTTGACAATTGACTATTTTTCGCACATTACTGGTAACTACTTATATGCCGCGAATATGTACTGATATTTTGACCTTTTATTTCTCTATTATTTTAAGGGCCATGTTTTCTGCTGAACCCTTAAAATCTGAATTATGAAGTCCTTTAAACTCAACTATGTCCATTACTCCTTTCATTCATCAACATTCATACACTTATTGTATACACAAAAATGTAACCACCTGTGTGAATATCAATGAGTTTTGCATGTACATATGTTAAAAATATACCAATTAAAAAAAGATTCATCGATACACAAGTGCGTTCAATTACCTCATCATAATTTTTTTTGAATATTGAATTGAATTTCTCCTCAAACAGTTATATACAGCATGAGAGAACTATAGACAATTATTTTTCAAATATTTATTTTACCAGTACTGAATCACATCACAGAAACTTCTGTACCATTACAGGCTATGTGAAAATCATTCAACTGTTTGACCCCGTTTATTTACTGATTCTGAAATGTTTTCTCTCAAAGCTGGATGTGCTCTTTACACAACCTGGGAAGCGTTGGCTGTTGGTACCGTAGGAGGCTTAATCGCCGTGATGGCTATGCCCATGTTTGATAAATTACATATTGATGACCCTGTGGGGGCTACTTCAGTCCATGGTAAGTTAAAATGACCCATCTCTTTGTAAAGTTCATTAGTGTTAATTATATAGTTTACAGAATTAAATGAAATAACTCAGACATCAATTTTGATTGGAAAAGTTGTAAGTACATATACTGTGTGTAATTTTTATTGTGAAATGAGATGGATAACTATTTCGGATATAGACAACCTCCTTTGCTAGTGCAAATAATAGAAATGCGCATTTTAGTCTTGCTTCTTCCTTTTACGTTTGAATAGATATATATACTTCACACACACAACTAGTTTTCCTCACATTTAAGGAAATCTAAATTTATTATAACCATACATAAAACTCTTCACTGAGTTCAATCCTTTTTCCTTAATAAGGAAAAATACTTTGTTGATTGATGTCAAAAATGCAGTCTATTTATGCTGTATGAGGTAGAGAAGGAAATGTAGGATGAAAAGTAGCAGAAGGAAATGTAGATTAGAGAGCAGGAGGAAGAGGAAATGTAGTATGAAGAGCAGGAGGAAGAGGAGGAAATATAGGATGAAAAGTAGCAGAAGGAAATGTAGAATAGAGAGCAGCAGGAAGAGGAAATGCTGGATGAAAACCAGGAGGCGAAGGGAATGGAGGATTATCAGGCAAATTTAAGTCAAAGATTTAAAAGTTGATAGTAGAGACTTCTAAAAGAAATAAGTGTTTGGCAAACAAAGCATTTCGAGATATTACAACTAAAACTGCTTGTCCAAAGGGTAATCAAAGTCTTAGGATAATAATAAAAAGCAGAAAAATAATAAGGCTGGCTGCTGAGGTAATTAGAATAGATTCATGAAGGAGGAATTCCAGACAGCTGATTCCTTTTCAAGTCAAGTTCCAAATTTCAGTCTCTCAAACTACAACATATTATTTCTTTTTATCCAGCTCTAGCCCAATTAAAATTCATCCCCACAACTCTTTGGCAAATTTCATGTTGAATATTTATGAATTCAAATGCTTCATGAGTTTTCAAAAATTTCCTCTAGGTCTTTAGCACTTAATGTTCGGTATATGTCCAAAACCTGTCAGAATGGTACCCTTTTTGGAATCTTGTCACATCTTAATGACCAAGTTTATCTAAAATATATATTAGTGGCCACAAAAAAAAAAAAAAACCATGTTCGTCATCTTCCAGCCTAAAATTGTATTCTTTATCTATGAGTATAATGGAAAACAACGGATTTCAAATGCCTTTATCTAACTGACTACAAAATAAGTTCAGAGACAGAATGGGAGTATGATCACCCTTAGGTATTAACAAAATATTTCGTAATCTAACTTCTGAATAAAATCTTCCCTCTATGATTTGAATAAGAATTAGTAATTTTCGGTTTTATGAACAAGCTAGGTTACCTATCCAGATGCATTACAGCATATTACTTACTACCCCTGAAACACAATATACAAAAAGATTAACATATGATATAACAATTATATTTATAAAAGAAACTTGCTAACAGCAAGAATAATTTAGCAATGTGACAGGATCAGTATCAATATAAGTGAGTGCTTATGTTGGCGACACGGCGGCAGCAGTTCTTGATGAAAATATTCTGTGTAATAACACCCTTACATAAATATTTCATGGCAATCCTGATTGCCCAATAGCCCAGGCCAACAAATTGTTCAACAAATTTTCAGTCTGTATTCAAATGAGGTTACAGATTTACATCTCGGTACTCTGATGTCCAATAAATTGGATGGGAGGTTCGATTTCATTTTACGAATTGATCATTTATGGGCAGGTCTTTCACTTGATCTGATAAACAAAAATATCTAATCAAACAAAGGATATGCTGACAGAGCAGCAGCGCCTGTTGTAGCTGACATTAGTATCTACCTGTGCAAAAGTAAACTGTGCAGTGAAAGAGCTGACGGATGTCAACTCATACGCTAGGGAGTAGTACAAGGATATAACCACAGCAAAACACCCACGTGACTCGAATTATTGGCTAGAAATTTTCCATTGTTTACTGGAGCAAAATCTTATCAGCAATAACCTAGGATTCCAGAGCATCTTCAGCAGAAAACACTAAGTTTTCACCATCAGTATAAAGTCATTTATAAACATTTGTAGGAATTAAATCTAGGATAGCTAAATGATTCCCTGGCAAAGACTAATCACTGTTACATATAATTTTGATGATCTGTACTTGGCACCTCATGCATAACCTATATAGTAAACCAACAATGCTTAGCCTATGTATATGAATATTAATCTAATAAAAAGCTTTCTTTCAGGAAACAGGAACCAAGCATATCTGCTATCAAACTGAACATACATTTCACATATAGTATAACACTGTTGTTTATAACTATAAAATGATATGCCCAAATATACAGAATAATCATGCATGGAAACAAGCATGAACTTTCTTGTGTCCATAAAATTAAGTTGCTATTGCTACTTATTAAGTGTGCGCTGTACTTTCCAAGAATCAGACTATTATTTTGTAAACTGGAACCATTACAGGTGATAGCTACATAAAGTTTTATCAAAATAGAACAGTAAATAAGCGCATATCATAAAAAAACGAGCAACAACTTCAGCGAAAGCCTCGCCGATAAATGAGCGAATAGTTAGAAATAGATAATGAGAAAAAATTCAAAAATTTAAGTCTCGATTTAGGGACATAACCTTCTGAGAGTTCGTAGTTATTATGTCACTTGATAGCCTAAAACATCTAAAAATTATATTATTTAAGGCATAAAAGCAGGACAATCAAAGAAATACACTCCTTTCCCGAAAAAAAAAAAAAAAAAAAAAAAAAAAAAAAAAAAAAAAAACACAGAGAAAAAGCGATTTTTTTCTGAGGACATAAGAAAATGGGAAATAATTTCATAGATACCCCTAAAGCTATTTTCTATGATGAAATTAATCATAGAAAGCAACTTCAACCAATTTTTGAGAGGTAGACTATAAAAATTACACTATTACTAATGATATTTCTTATTTTTACTATGAGCATATGGCACTTCACCCAACATGCAATGATATATATTATACCTCCTATTATTATCATTTACAGAAATATTATTATAATTATTATTACGGTAATTTTGTATTGTATTACATGGTGTGATTTCGCACAGGAAATATATGATTTCCTATAGCAAATAACGTGATTTAACCGATTTTGATGATAATTTCAATCGGAAACAAACAGATTAACCAATTCGGTTAACTTTTAAGTTGACGTATTGGTTGATGTTATTACGAATGAAATGAATGTGAAAACCTGTTAAATCACGTTATCTACTATAGGAAATCATATATTTCCTGTGCGAAAATCACACCATGTAATACAATACAAATGTACCATATAAATATTAACACTGTTGACATATATAATGAGTTAAAATATTTAAACAACAGATGTACTGAGGACGTTAACATTAGCAACGTTACCAATGGTTGACATAGTACAGCGGCATAGCAGACCAATTGTTCAAATTGGTCTAAAAGCACCAAAATTGGCATACATGTAGATTAATATATTCTAAACATTTTTGGATATGGAGGCATTCAAGATTAGCCCTTAGGAAGATATGGCGGCCATTGTTCAAAATGGCCGCCATTTAACATTAGCGTCATTACATAGACTTCATTATGTGTCGTTAGTTTGGTGCTAGATGGGCCAAAATTCCCTTTTTTTACATCAGAATTAACATCAATAAATGTTTAACAGATATTTAGATGAATCTTCTCAAAAATGGCCCCCAAACTGGCCGCCATTTTGTGGAAAAAGTGGACATTTGATGAAGATTTCAATACTCAATGACATAATACCTCTAATAACCAGTACCTGATTTCAGGAACACACTTTAATTGCTCAAGTTGCTTTTTTATTTCAAATTGCTGGCAAAATTGCTAGTCAAAATAATACACAGAGTACGGGAAGTTTACAGTATGGTCAGATTGTAGTTATATAGTCGACCAAAAGCCCAGTCTCTAGGCACAGTACTTGTGTAATCCTGCAGTACATACATGTAATACAATAACGTAGATTTTGCCACACTATGTTAATTATGATTCCGAACTTTTCAAATCTGGTCACCAGAATTATGAATGTCTACAGATCATAATGTTGGTTAGCAAGTTTTCTGTCCCAATCTACTGGCATTCGCCTTCACAGAAACATAGACCAGTGCATTGCAGTGAAGCGTTCTTGCACTTGCAGCGGTTTTTGCAGCCTTTCTTGCATCCGCAAGACACCAGCTCATAGCAGGCCTTGGATGCCTCAGGGAGTGTGGTCCAGAGTGGTGTGTAGAGCCCATCATCACTCCGATGCCAGCCCCAGTCTGTTGGTGGAGGGAGCACGGGCGTTGGTACCAATGCCTGGCCCCAGACATGACCACCCTGAAGGGCAGATCTCTTCACATGCTGCTCCAGAGCAGCGTAGGTTGGCGGGATGTTCTGAACAGAGTTCGTCTTTGCAAAGAGCTGCTTTCTCGCCTTGTTGACGTCCTTGCATTTGCTTGTGCGGTCATACAGGAGTATGACAAACCTCTCAATGACATGCATTGTATCCTCTTGGATGCTTGTGGGTGCATTTGCCAGACTCAGCAGGGCATCAGTGAGTTCTGGCAGCGTGTTCCAAGTTGCCCAGGCAGATTTCTTCCCATGTCCGACGAAGGCTGACACAGTATCACACCCTGTGATGGCATGAAACATTGGAAGAGCACATGCCTTCTCTGGACCAAGGGAGGAAGCTATTTCATGGGCTGCAATGTAGCGGTAGTTCTTGCCTGTCCCAAAGGCTACCCAGAGTTCGTCTCCAGCTGGTAGTTTCTGGACTACCATCACTGCTAGGACCACGACGTCACTGTCTACTGTTCGAACCTGCGCAATGGAAAGAGCTGCTTGTGTTGAAGAGGAATGGCTTTGATTCTTGATGGTGGGGCCATCCAGCACCATATTTACCATTGCAACTAGTACGTTTGGCACAGAGTCCTCCTGACAGCCGCCCGGGAATGATCCACGGAATTGGTAAGTGTCTTCAAACATATATCGACGAACTATCTGTGCAGCACGCGCAAGGTGAACTGCCTCAGTGTCACAGTCTTGCTCGCAGGCTTTGCCTAGCGCTTCACCAATGTCTTCATCAAACGCTAGTAAAACATCTCGGCCTTTGCTGTGGGATCTCAGGCCTGGTATCTGGGCTAACAGGCGCTCTTTCAGCCTTGTGCTATTAACTTTCTGGCACAAAACAACCCCGAGCTGTTCCATTCTTGTTGTGTATAGCTTTACAAGTTCTGCGAGTCTGAAGACTGGGGTGGTGCCCTCTTCTAGGTGGGTTTCCTCGATATACAGGACCAGTTCAGCCAGTACGATTCTTGACATTACACCTTCATGGTCAGTTTTCTGCTCGGCTTCTACAGTGGTCTTTGCACGATAGTAAAGAGCCAACAAACACTTGGAATGGTACTTGGCCTCCAGAGCCACCATATCACCCATGCTGAGCCTGGCTATGAGTTCATTGTCCCCAACTTGCGCTGCACACTTCCGTACGCGTGTGTCCACCTGGAAGGTTGTTACTTCATGTAGGGTCTCTGTGCCAGACTTTCCACAGAAAAAGCAGGAGGTGCCGCTGGTAGTGGCTTCTGAAGAGTGTGTTCTGGCGCGCTTGGCCTGGACATTGTCAGTACTATCAAATGCTGAGCTGCTTGCGATGCGTCTCTTCTCTGCTCTTCGTAGCATTGTGTTATTGTATTTGAGCATACATGTTTTATGCCACTTGGCCTGGTGGGCAACCATTGTCGCCTCAACACCTTGTCCTTCATCTAGTCTCTGTAACTGAACAGTTCTTGGCAGTTCTCCGAGTTCATCAAATTTGACCAAGTTTGCAGCCATTGTCGTGTATCCACTCCCAGGGTCTCGGCGTTTAGACAGTACTGGGCAGACAAGTGACTCTGTTGTCTCCTCTTGACATACAAGACACAGCTTCCAGTTTGTCTCAGGAGGTGTTGTGGGAGTACGTTGCTCAAAAGTATCGACCAGTTGGAACTTCTTTGCCATGGCTGCAGTCTGGAACAACGCGTCTCTGATGTCAGGTGGTGCTGCTGCTGCCTCACCTGCAAAGACACAAAACACCACCATGTTACCACAAGTTACTACTACAAGCACCATGACTATCAACACTATACTATTACTGCAGCCGCCGTCACTGCCACCAACGCTGCCGCTGCAAAGTAAAATTCATTTTCTTGTGAAATGGTAGCCAAATTATTTGGTAAGCACAGAAGTATGTCGATACCATCCATGAGGGTCTCATGGTCCGAATGATTATGCAAAAAGTGGATGGCACATAATATTATCTTCCATGGGGGTAGACGAATTTTGTCCAAAAAAGTACCTTTATAGGCAGTAACGATATAACCACAACGGCGTTTCTTCTTAGTTTTACGAATAATGGATTCAGAATTACAACAAAACACGTGAATGTCTTGCCTATAAGATAAAACAGAACGAAACTAGGGGCACTTTAAACCCTGAGGAATAACGTTGTGAGATTTAAGAAAATGCTCAACATTACCTGAAGTATCCAAAAAATCACCATGGAATTGAGCCACTACTTTTAGGTACGGAATACTGCAGACACTACAAGTTTCTATAATTTGCTCCATCGCAAAATACGAAAAAAGAAACCGCACTTGTAATGCAGAACGTCTCACCAGGTCAAAGGTTACAACGGGAAAGGCATTGGAACAAAGGGTATGAAAAGACCAGTCATAGATATAAAGGAAGGGGGGGGTAGGGAGATATCTGCATAGGCCTAGGGTGGTGATTGGTTAAGGGAAAAACAAAGAACACTAGAGGGGTAAACATGAATGAACTAAATACGGAAACTAGACCAGAGAAAGGATTTATAAGACACAGAGGAGAGAAAAGGAAATAACCAACAAAAATAAATAAAAACAATATAGGAAGGTAAAATGGAATGAACGATAAATAACATTGAATGGGAATATAAAATGAGATGATCATACCGAGAATTAACTGGATAAAAAAACTAGTCCAGAGTAAGTATATATGTGCAAGCGGGAAGAGATAAAGAAATAACCAAACAAATAAACCCAATATAGGAAGGTAAAATGGAATGAATGATAAATAATATTGAATGGGAATATAAAATGAGAAAATAACACGGTAATAAAAAGAGTAATTGGGGAGAGGAAACTCCTGCGCAGGGGGGTGATATATGCGCAGGTCGGAAACTGGTGCGAACGAACGTACGTACAAATGGGAAAGGAAAAAACCAAACAAATAAACCCAATATAGGAAGGTAAAATGGAATGTATGATAAATAATATTGAATGGGTATTAGATCTTTAAAAGGCTTTAATTCAGGCTACTGAGTTTACCTATTTACAAATTTAGGTTTGTTCAGGCATTCTCTTCCAATAAAATTCGGTTTTGTCAACATTCAATATTACCTCTGGCAAATAATTCTAACTTATGATGGTCTTATATAGCTCTCCCTAAGTATATCAGCTCCTTTAGCATCGGTCAGATCTTGCTGCTTTAATGCTAATTTTGACAGGATGAAAATTAGGGTGGCTCTTGAAACATGTGTCATGTGACCTGTAACTGCTCAATTCTTTCAAAGATGCTATTCTCTTACTCGCAATTATGGTACAATTAACTGAAGATGATGTCGTTTCCCTCATATGATTTCAGTCCTTAAGAATTGTGGATATAGTTTACAGAGGTAGCTGGTAATCACATTTTATGGGAGTGACGGCCTTTCATACTTAATGCGGACTTATAATTTCAATTTTCTGTGGCAAAATAATGGTTCTCATCTTTTTTCCACTACCATCAGGAGACATAGTTACGTATTTGGAAGACCTGCATCCAAAGATCATATCCTCTTACTTACAATTATGGTAAAATGAAGTGAAGTACAGGATTTTGTTGTATCCATTATTCGATTCTTTTCCTCATGAATTGTGGATATTGTGTACTTAAATAGATGTTTTGTGGTAGTGTCGACCTTTACCACTTCAGGCCGATTTATTAATTCCATTTTTTTCACTGCCACCAAAAGACATATTTGAGTGTTTGGAGGACATATTTTTATTCTTTAAAAATATGCATTTATATAAAAATAAAAGCTTCTGTATTTGCCTGCTGCATGAAAATCTATAATATTTTACAATTTTGTCATATTGTTACAATCTTCGTAAGATCAAAATATCTGCAATGTCATCATAGTAATATGTTTTCATTAAACATTTGTTTTACAAAGTTACTGAAAACAATAAGAAATAGGATTTATCTTTACAAAAACTGAATGTCAACGACTTTTCTTTAGTTCCGGTTGTATCAAGAATGGTCCAGGAACAGTTTTTCATGCGGGTATTAATTGAGCATTGGCTTCATTTGCTAAAGTAGATTAGAGGATTTCTCTCATGAAGGCTTTGAAGTAATGGGTATTTCCATACCTTAGATTTTAAGAAAAAGTCGGCTGTGCCGCAGCCGATGTAGGTTGTGATCTTGAACCATTAGATAGCCTTCTTATCTTTTTGTCTCTGGGAACTTGACCATAAGTCCCCAGACCCTTCTTTTAACCCTGTGGTAGCTGGTTAAGAAGTTGTATAGTCCAGCCAGCACCCTCATGTGACACATTGTATCTTGTCCAAGATAACCTTCTTTTAGTAGGCATGAGTGCAAGAATGAATGATTGACTTTTCTCCAATCTACAAAGTGGTTACAGCTAAATGGGCATCCAATGCAGGTGAGTTATTGTGTTTCATACTTACACTTATGTTAAGCAGCAACTCCCCCAATCTATGTAAACAAGAGAGAGGATGGTTATTTGTTACTAGGTGTATACAAATATTTTGTCCTTTAAATGAGGAATATTAACAAAATTAACAGTGGGTTGTGTGATCAGTACTTTTGTTTTCGGCCGCAATGAGTAGGGATGTACTGTAGTGTCTTTATAAAGGTTTTCCATCTTCTTTTCTTACAGAAAGTGATTGCTGGCTGTTGCTAGTGTCTATGGATGTGATACAAGCAATTCATTCTTATTGGGGAAGGAGGGGGGACGATGCAGCCAGTTTTTGGCTAAAGTAGCTGAAGATCCACATTCTTTCTCTGCTTCTTAAAGAGGTCATGATTGATCATAACCATCCCAGTGTGCCATCCCTAGTTTGCAATTTGGTTTTCGTAAAGGCCTTGGAGCATGGGATGCCCTTCTTACAATCTCCAATGCTGTACAGAAATCCCTTGATTGTGGTCAGGAAGTTCGTATGATTGGCCTTGATTTTAGTGCTGCCTTTGACCGTGTTAATCACGAGGCCCTTGTTTTCAAACTTGAATAGTCGGGAGTGAGTGGGTCGTTTCTTAGCATTATTAATGATTTTTTAAGTAATAGACCTCAAAGAGTTGTTGTTGATGGGCACCATAGTGAGTATAGGAATGGGATATCCGGTGTTCCACAGGGTAGTGTTCTTGGCCCATTACTTTTCATACTATATACACATGACATGTGGTTTGGCCTAGAAAACAAGCTTGTTGCATATGCAGATAATGATACTCTCTTTGCATCAATTCCATTCCCTGAATGTAGATCTGGGGTTGGTGAATCCCTTAATAGAGATTTAGCTAGAATTAGTGCATGGTGCAAATTATGGGGTATGAAGTTGAATCCTAACAAAACTCAAAGTATGATTGTAAGTAGGTCAAGGACGGTGGCTCCTCAACATCCGGATCTCATTATTGATAATGTTTCTTTAAATTTGTATGACTCTTTTAAAATTTTAGGTGTGATTCTCGACAGCAAATTTACTTTTGAGAAACACATTAGGTCTGTGTCTTCTTCAATTGCACAAAAAAATTGGCTTATTGAGAAAGTCTTTTAAGATTTTCGGTGATCAATCTATTCTGAAGAAGTGTTTTAATTCTTTCATTTTACCTTGCTTTAAGTATTGTTCTCCTGTCTGGTCTTCAGCTGCTGATTCTCATCTTAATTTGTTGGACAGAAACTTACGGTGTATTAAATTTCTTATTCCTGATCTAGATATTAATCTTTGGCACCGTCGTTCAATTAGTTCATTATGCATGTTGCATAAGATTTTTCATATCTCTGACCATCCTTTACATTCAGATCTCCCTGGACAATTCTATCCTGTTCATAATACTAGGCAGGTAGTTAATTCTAATAGCCAGGCCTTCTCCATCATGAGGCTCAATACTACACAGTATTCTATTAGTTTTATTCCAGCTGTTACCAAGTTGTGGAATGATCTTCCTAATCGGGTAGTTGAATCAGAACTTCAAAAGTTCAAAGTTGGAGCAAATGTTTTTATGTTGACCAGGCTGACATGAATCTTTTTATAGTAAATATATGACATACTGGTTTTGACGTTGTTAATAGTTTATATATGACATATCAATTTTGACGTTACTGTTTTTAGAATGATTTTTAGTTAATTTGTTCCCATCATTTATTTATTTCCTTATTTCCTTTTCTCACTGAGCTTTTTTTCCCTATTGGAGCCCTTGGGTTTATAGCATCTTGCTTTTCCAACCAGGGTTGTAGCTTGGCTAGTAATAATAATAATAATAATGATAATAATAATAATAGTAGTAGGTTATGCTCACATGTGTAGTGGTAGGCATATGCCTTGAAGTAGGAGAGAGTGAAGAGAGCTGAGTCTTCTCGAGGTCTGTCTGGACAATAATCAAGAGGACCCGGAGGAGGTCTTTCTCCTCTTCCTTTATCTCACTGAGTGCGTCTGCTACCACCACTCCAGTGCATTTGCCCCTGGCTTGGTCCCCAGGGAGTTGTGTCAAGAGGAAAAAGCTGTTGGAGCTACATCGGCAAGTTTTACAGGTTCTGGTGGCATGTGGGGTTCCCCTAGTGTTTGCTGCAACCCAACCCCCTTCTCCAGTTACCATACATACCACCGATGACGATTTTGACCTAAGAAACGCTTCGGCCCTCTTAGACCTTGTTGAGGGGGGTAGTAGCTAGGCTACCTCTCCTCCAGCCTGTCCGGTGCCAGTGTCTCCCGTGTATGATGACAGTGGTGAAAGCATGTGTGGTGTGTCGGTGACCCCAGTGGAGCAAAGTGCAAAGCTCAAAGGAATGTAAAGGCTCATCTTGTGACACCAGTGCTGCTAAGGAAAGCTCCAGCATTGCAAGTATCTTGGCTAGGACTGGGACCTTAAGTGCGTGTTGCCCCGGTGCAGGGTGTTACTCTATGCATCACCCCTGACACCCCTGTGTTTTCTCCCCCCATTCCCCTGTGCCTGTTACCTTGACTCTTCTGCCTGGGGTTCCAAAGCCTGTAACTCAGCTCCCTCTGTGCTTGTGACCACGCTTGTCTCTGTGTCACAGGTCCCTGTGAGTATACCTATCCCCTAACCTGTGACAGTGTTCCCCATTGCTGTGGCTACTGTTGAAGTAAGCTGTATGGTTTCTTCCATAGGGGGAGAGGTGTCATTGATGATCGCTTAGGCCTTGACAATCCTTGCAGAGCCAGAGGTGAGAGTTGGAAAGAGGAAGAAATGTATGCATTCTTCCTCCTCCAACTAATCTTTCTTGTGCTTCTCTTAGACTTCCGACTCATATTATGACGCTTTTCTTAAGTTGAAAAAGAGGAAGAAGAATAGGTCAAAGAAATCAAGGAAGGCCAGTCATAGCCATAAGTAAAGGGTTCCTTTCGAGCCAACCTCCCATCCTGGTGGTGGGAGGATGACAACTGAGTGGTTCCCGGCTTTATGGATGCCAGAATCACTGTCCTGTGCTTCATTCTCCCGGCACCCAGTACATTCGTGTTCAAATAGAAATAAATTTGAATGAATTACTACAAATTGTGTCACGTGGTGGGCTGGGAAGTCGGGGAAAACTCGCTGGTAAGAGGCTGATGTCTCGCCAGGTAAATCCTTAACGGCTGGGTAGCGTTAGGTTTCAACATCTTTTATGGCCTCTCGTGGCATGATTGGTTTCGACCTGGCCTTTCATTAGAAGGGGCCAGTGTTCGATCCCAAGTATGAGGTAGAAATTTATTTCTATTTGAACACGATGTTGTGTTGATATTTATCTATATTGACTCATTAGGGGTAATTTGAATGAATTACTACCAATTGTGTCACGTGGTGGGCCAGGAAGTCAGGGAAAACTCGCTGGTAAGAGGCTGATGTCTCGCCAGGTAAATCCTTAACGGCTGGGTAGCGTTAAGTTCCGATTTCTTTTATGGCCTCTTGTGGCATGGTTGATTTCGACATGGCCTGTCATTAGAAGGGGCCAGCGTTCGATCCCAAGTATGAGGTAGAAATTTATTTCTACATATATATATATATATATATATATACATATGTATATATATATATATATATATATATATATATATATGTATGTATGTATATATAGATAGATAGATATATATATATCTGAGTATGAACTGTATATACAACGACAACAACTAATACAGTCGTTTCTGGTCCAGTGTAAGACAAATGCCTCAAACATGTCAATTCAAGCAAGGTCTACAGATCTATAGACCTTGAATTCAAATATGTGGTTTAGTCAGTTTCCATCACCACGTTGGCCATGCTTGTATATGTATATACATAAATATATATATATATATATATATATATATATATATATATATATATATACATATATATGTATATATACATATATGTATGTATATATACATATATAAATGTACACATACATATATATATATATATATATATATGTGTGTGTGTGTGTGTGTGTATGTATATATATATATATATATATATATATATATATATATATATATATGTATACATATGTATGAATATATCTGTATACAGTATGTATATGCATGTATCATATATACATATATATATATATATATATATATATATATATATATATATATATATATATATATATATATATATATATATATATATATATATACCTTTTTAAGTGGGGATCCTCGACGTGGTGAAATGATTTCTGTATCGCCATGATCAGCAAATCTATCCTAGTTTGGGGCACCCATACTAGGTTAGTTTGCTGTGATTGATCATATTAAAGTCTCCTATCACCACCAATCCGCAAGTGGCCTGCGTAGTGATGAGAATAGCAATATATCAGACATGAGTAAAGACATGTTAGAGTTCTTTGCCTTACAATTACACCAGAAATGGCTACTCTTGTTATTGAGAGGGTATACACACACACACACACACACACATATATATATATATATATATATATATATATATATATATATATATATATATATATATATATATATATATATATACATATATATACACATATATGTAAGTATATATATAGACATATATATAACATATATGTACAGTATATACTGTATATATATATATATATATATATATATATATATATATATATATATATATATATATATATATATATATATACATATGTATATATACATATATATATGTATATATATATATATATATCATTTCTGGGACCAAATTATCTGGGCACTATATACAGTATATGCATGAACATATAAATGAATATATATTGTATATATATATATATATATATATATATATATATATATATATATATATATATATATATATATATATATACATATATATATCCTCTTCTACGCCTATTGACGCAAAGGGCCCCAGTTAGATTTCGCCAGACGTCTCTTTTAATTCAATACTTCTCCACTCATTATCTCCCACTTCACGCTTCATAGTTCTCAGACATTGGGCCTGTGTCTTCTAACTCTTCTAGTGCCTTGTGGAGCCCAGTTAAACCTTTGGTGAACCAATTTCTCTTGTGGAGTGTCCAAACCATCTCCATCTACCTCTCCCCATAATCTCATCCACATATGGCACTCGAGTAATCTCTCCTTAAGATTCATTTCTAATCCTTTCTTGCCATTTAACTCCCAATATCCTTCTGAGGGCTTTGTTCTCAAATCTACAACATCTGTTGGATATTGTTTCATTGCCATACCATGATTCATGTCCATGCAGTAACATAGATGTCACTAAACTGAATATAGTCAAATTTTCATTTGTAATTTCAGGCGATTTGATTTCCAAATTTTACTTAACCTAGCCATTTTCTGATTTACTTTTTCCAATCTTTCAATAGACTCAAATTTTAATGACCCTTTATTAGAGCTCATAGTTCCGAAATACTTAAAGACTTTTACCTCTAATCCATTCTATTTCCAATGATATTTTATCTTCCATTGCATATTCCGTTGGCATCATCTCTGTCTTTCTTTTATTTATCTTGACCCCAAGCTCTTGTGATATTTCATGCATTCTGGTGAGTAATATATACAGTATATATATATATATATATATATATATATATATATATATATATATATATATATATATATATATATATGTATATATATATATATATATATATATATATATATATATACATATATATACATATATATGTGTATATATATATATATATATATATATATATATATTATATATATATATATATATGTGTGTGTGTGTGTGAGTGTGTATGTATGTATGTATATATGTGTATGTGTTTGTGTTCCATATGAGTATGATATCAAAACATTTTTTTTTGTATTGCAAACCAACTAATATCAGTACAAATGGTCTTGTAGAATATAAAACGCGTACTTGAAAAAAAGGAGTGTCATTTATCGTTATATCATTTGCCGCATTGCACATTGATTATTTTGTCGTTAAAGTTTTCTTTGGAACGCAGGTAGATATCTTACTATTGGCATAGTGAATATAAAAGATCCGAATATGCTCGGCTCTTTTCAATCTGCTTATTGGGGAATTCCTTTCCGGTGGTTTTTTTCTTTTTCTTTTTTTATGATTTCATATACATTTTGTCATAAATATCGTAGGAAGCCTTTTGTTCATTAAAGGAACATAACATCTTCAAGTTTCCTCCATCTCTTCAACTGCCGGAATATAGAATTAAGGGAATTATGACTGCCTTTATCTTTCAGGACTCTGTGGTATTTGGGCCATGCTTGCCATTGGACTTTTCGTGAAAGCAGACATGCTCTTACGTATGACCAGAGATAAAGCAGGACTCTTCCGAGGTAAGTAATGTTCATAACATAATGATGAATAAAGGAAACTTTATTTCATTTCAACTGTCTAAACGAAAACAATTCTGCATCCTTTCCAAATCACAGGTGGAGGATTCTATTTACTCGGCGTTCAGGCTCTTTCTTGTTTATGCGTCTCTGTGTGGTCAATGTTCTCCACATTCATCATACTGACCGTAAGTGCCTTCCGTAACCTGCAGTACATTCACAATTGTAAGTCAACCTGGATTTTTATTTCCAAGATTAATTGCTGAGGAAACTGATATCTTGTTTCGTGAATATATCAGCTTTAACAATTCTTACAAATCCTGTCAAAGTTATCTTCTAGAAGGTTAAATTGTTAAATTGCCAATGTGTTATCAAGCAAGATGATTGGCTATAAATAGATGCATAACTCAAAACATATTGCTTACTTCCTGTTTTCAAAACCAGGTCATCGACAAGTTCTTCATATCGATTCGAATGAGTGAATGGGAGGAGTTAGTTGGTGCTGACTTTGCAGAACATGGTATCCGTCGCAGAAACATTGGTGTCAGCCGAGCAGTTTCTGTTCTAGGACTTCAACATCATGGATATGATTACAGTGACATTGCTCCTATGGGAGATAACCCATGTAAGTGTGGCGGCATCGCAACCCACTTCCTCGCCTCTTGAAGGGGAGTTTCTTTCAATATCCATAGCCTAACCACAGCAGGAAGTCATACTTTATTTTATGTGAGAGGTAACCATTACAGCAAATTAGAGATAAGAAAGTTTTAGTTGCTTTGTCTATGGAAAAGGTGAAAGAAAATGAATGGAAACATTACAGATATGTAGCTGTGGTCGCAGAGACATCAAATAGTGGATTTCTCTATAAGACCATGATGATCGCTAATGCCCATCAAAGGCCAGAAATAGGCTATTATCTTTTTTCCCTATTCACCCAGAGAAAAAATATACACGATACTCAAGATGATTGCACAAACACCTTGCTAATCCACGTGAAAACTGAGTAAGAAATCAAGGGGCTCACTATACAGTAACACCAAGTGCTAGTGAAAGCAATCAAGTATCTGACATACAATCATTCCTTTGTTTTTATGGTATATACTGTATGGCACTTCCATTCCAAGTTGCTCCTTTTCTTAAATATAGACCATATAAGCATACATACCCCTTTTTCTACTTCTGCTTTGTTAATGTATATCAGGACAGCCTTCATCAATTCATTTCTGAAAAGGTTTTCTAAAGATTTTTTCTTTTACTTGCTTCTCCTGGTGCGTTTGTTGATTTTTTAGTTCTTTATTAAATAGTCAGAGTGAAACTGATGAATTATTCTTATGCAAATCGCAAGTTAGGAACCTGGAGACAAAGTAGTTTGCGGGGCAAAAGAAAAAGGAAATGATAACAGTAAGTGGTTGGTAGAGGAGGGTTGGTGGTAGGAAAAGTTCAGTTATAGGACAAAAAGAAATGTTCATATAGCTGTATATAAATCTGTTTTTTAGACTGGTAAAAAGGTAGTGATTATGGTGGGGTAAATATGAGTGAATAATTTAAGGATGCAAACAATTATTCTCTAGAAGAGCATTATGGTCAGCTATATCAAAATGTGAATTATGTAAAATCTACTTCAATGTCGTAGTCCCTTATTAATTGACTTGGTATGAAAAATAACAAAACAGTAACAGCGAAAAAATAATAGCCAGCAAACATAACATTAACTACTGTCAGTATTTACAATATTTCACAATATTCATAAAATACTTACAGTTCACCTATTAATAATAAGTTACAGAAGTTCGCCGTAATGTTATACAGGCCTTAGATTTATGGATCTCTATGAAGTGAACTTCAGATGGTGATGAAGCTTCAACACTGAATTTCAAAGGATTTTCCAGGACAGTTTCAAATGTGAAAGATGATAAACAGGAACACAGCTTCTGATGATATATGATTCTCCGAGAATAGAATTGTTCATCTTCAAGGGATTGGTAGTATTGTAAACAATACAGTGGTCGTTACAGGTGTCACATATTACGACTAGCGAATTGCGTAAATTCCCAAGCTCCCAAACTCACCTGCTTTATATTACATAATCTGATACCCAAGAGAAATACATTTGAGCTCTGAGAATAATACGCAACTCCTAGATGATAATTTATAAGAGCACTGAATATCTAGAAGGTCTCTTTACTTTACACTTAAAACAAAACTGAGTAATTACTTTACATTTAACTGGATATTCATACAGAAATTCAAGTCTCAAAATGCAATACTTCACAATTGATATGAAGAAATAGGCTACAGTGCAAAGCGTCAAGTGCATTTTCTCAAAGCTTTGATTTTGGTGATATAAAGTGTAAAGGAATTTTCATTTGTTTGCCGATTTCTGCCATCCAAAATGTGGAAAATTTTCTTAAGGCATCTTTCTATGTCGTTTATGGGGACCTCGTTACGAAGCACTAAATAACCAGCAACTATCTCTTGGTTTGAAATTACACTCGGCTCCATTTTCCTTTTATTTTTCTCTCACAATATACAGAATTTATAAACATAACACAACACTTAAACATCTAAGAAAATAACATTCATTGATCCTCAATAAACTAAAAATAATAGTCTTATAATTTCTGTAAACTATCAACAATGAAACAAGAGTTAGATAATGAAATGCTATTATGAATCAAGTATAAGAAATTCTGTGTGAAATAATTTTGGAACTGCATTAACTTAAGACTACTTAAAGATAATGGCTATCAGCGATTAGTCAAGGTATGACTAAAATAAATTATTAAATTTGTGAAACATATATCTTAATATTCGACATTCTACAAAATTAGTTTTTGCAAAAATATTTCTCATTCGGGCATTTATATGAAGGGGAGATTACAATTTTTATTACCTTTAATATTTAAAAGGTAAAAATATAAATGGAAAAGAAAATTTACCAGCATACGCTTGGGCATTAAAATATTCCCTTTCTAAAGGTGTCTGATAAAAATTGGTTGAAAAATAAAAACAAAACTCATTAGTGTTTAAAATTACCCCTGAAATGTTTTCAACCAATCTATTAACATTTGAATACCTTTAACCACCAGGCCATCAGAAAGTACTGTCAGAGATGAAGGCGTTGTCAAGGCGAGGTTCAACTGTGTCCAAGGCTGTGGCCCAAGTAACCGACAACAAGGCCAAGAAGATCAAGTTACCTTCCATCAACTTCGACTGTCTCTTCTTTGGTCGAAAGAAGAAACGACCAAAGAGCACCAACAAGATTCACGTAGTACCTTTGCAGAGTCAGGAGGGCTTTGGTATCTGGGAGTGACATTATTAGCTCATCTCAGATCTTTTCTGTTCTGTTTTATCTGATTTCGAAGTCATTCCAGAAAATGGAAAGGGAGAATGACTCTTTAACCACTAACAAATAAAGTTTGAACATGTAGCTTATGCATAAGATTGACGTAGTAAAATGCAGTACAATATAATCCTATACACAGGAAAAGTTGAGTAGAAGTTGAGATATAAGGAGTCTTAAAAACACTCCTAGCTTTTCTTCAATAATGGTTTACATTAGTAGGATTTTGTAATATAGGGATATTGTATAACATATATATATATATATATATATATATATATATATATATATATATATATATATATATATATATATATATATATGTATATATATATATATATATATATATATATACATATATATACGTATATATATACATATATATATATATATATATATATATATATATATATATATATATATATCCCAGTAAAAAAAAGAAGAAAATAGTTCAACTAAATGGGTAGCGTATGCATCAACGTAAAGTCAATACCCTTAACCACCTAATCAAAAAAAAAAAAAAAAAAAAAAAAAAAAACTAATATGATTCTCTAATTACGTATCACCACATACACACACTTGCTGTAACATATCCATTTAAAATAGGTACTTCATTTCTTTGAAGTACATACAGAATTTCCCCATATAGTACATAATAGTAAGAAGGCATTAGTGTATATGTTAAACTAATTCATAGCGATGCATACTAATAAAACTCCCTCTTGTACTTATAATATTTTTGCTTTACAGCCATGAAAGTTGCTATGAGTCACTATCCTATAAATTAATTGTTGAGCACAAAATGTAGATTCACATATATAAAAATGTAAAGAGAAGTTATATGTTTGCTTAATATCCATTCCTAATAATGCTTTATTATGGAGTTTCTTTTTTTTTCTTTGCTCCTGTGTCATCACCTTTGCAGACCAAACTGTGTTTAAAATGTTTATAATAAGATCTACATCACCTCAGAAGTATGCTGACATCACTCCTGCAATTCTCTAGTTAAAGATTGTATTTCTTCCACGTCAATGGATTATTTATGAAAATTCACTGGTGTATTTAAAGTGAATCGCTTCGAATGTTGAATCGTCAACTTAGGGAAGAATTTCTAAGAACAGAGTAAATAATACCAGTATTGTCTCATTTCATCAATATTACAAACAAAATAACCTTTAAATAGTTTAATATGCCATAATTTCTTTCTGAAAACACCTCCAAGACATTGTATTGTTGTTACTAAAGTGATACTTCCTCAGACAATGATTTCCCATATATGATCATTGTACATTGTAAGAGTACATAAAACTTTTATACCAATTGCTAGCTTTATTGCAACTCTAGAATGAAACAAGCCTTAGGTTCTAACATGAAAGGCAGCTTATATTGAAAAATAAATACAAAAGCAGATTGTAAACTTTGTAACAGACAGCCAGGAAAAAAAAAAAAAAAGATAGGTAAAATAATGAAACTTTGAGATAGGATTCTGTGGAAAATCATTTGGGCTTAGTTGATTTTTTGTATCATTGCCTTTTTATTTAATGATTATTATTTCAATCATTGCATTTCTTTGAATTTAAATAACCCATCTTTAACTGAAACTCTCACCAACATTACTTGGTACTGTACGAAGATATTGTCCGCAGTTGAACAAGGGTTTGCTGAGCAGGAGTATAAGCAACTGAGCACTCACATATTGATAATTGACACTTCAACCTGACAGACAGATACTTTGTGCCTAAAAAGTTCATATTTAAAACGATCATAGTTCAGCTTTATAATGACTTTTCATGCGTTAACTGGATACACTGAAATCAAAATTTACAATCCGTGTTTTCCATAAAG